>NC_090829.1:88816919-89119949 GCF_028021215.1 Eschrichtius robustus | reverse complement strand
TTCCTGTGCTTAAAAATGTCCAAAAACAGGGACTTGCTGGGATTACTGTTCTATCACCTCTATATCATAACTGTTTCTTATGTATAATGGACAGTAATTTCTCACCAAAGTTCAAGTTCACGAGGTTTGTTCACTTGGGCATATTATCATTATAAGATGAATAGTGAGGAATTTCAGGGAAAAAATAGCCACAACCAGCTATCCAATTCAACTGCCATCTGAATTCTCCCTATAAGATTTCTTCAAAGTAAGCACTTAGCTTTGGTTTGAATGTTTCCAGCAAGGTGGCCTGTTCATCTTTTGCCACCCCGATTAGAAAGCCCCTTATTATTCTAAGTTACATAAGTCCATCTCCCCGTAACTTTTGCCCATTGCTCCTAGTTCAACTCACTGAAGTCATCTCAAGAAGGTCTGATCCTTCTTCCATTTGACATTTCTTACAAATATTGGCATCAAATCAGTTTGAAGCTTCTTATCTCCTGGTTAAAGTTCTCTTATAGCTTTGACTCTCCCATATAAGATATCATGTTGCTTGCTGCTTATCATACTATAGCTTGTCTTTGTCTTACAAATTGTGAACACCAATAATATACCAAGAGAACTGTTGGAAGAGATCATCAAGAGGATGCGAAGGCCAGCTGACCCATAATAACCTGGACCCAGGCAATCAGAGTCTCCTCATCCCTAACTCTGTCCTTGGAATCTCCTGCCCACTGTTCTTACAGCCAGAGCCATTTTCAAGGACGCACCTAGAGAGAGCAATGTGTTGTTGAGACCATCTGGACTGGATACATGACTGAACACATTAAGGCCTCTACATAAATGTTCAACATTTTGGCAGATGGGTGCAGAGATCTACTCTCTCATGGCTGCCCAAGACAAGCTCCCGTATGTACGTTTCCTTGCTTATTAAACTTACTGCCAACTAATCTGGAGCAGCCTGCCTCTTTCTTTTGCCTCTCCTTGTGTACATGTAGCGGAGGAGTAGTTTCAGATACCACCACAGGAACTCCCCAGGTTTTGAACCAACAGGAACACACTGTCACTTTCTTCATCTTTGTACTGTGCATCTAGCAATATATCTAAAATCACAGTATTATTGTGTAGCCACATCACATTGCTGCCTCACATTGCACTTACTGTGATGCAAGATCCCTTCTTTACTCTGCTAAAGAAACACCTCCTACATTAGGTATTGTGAAGCTATCTTCGGGCCCAAAGGCAAGAGCTCAAATTTGTTCATTTTGATAGACTCAGCCTTTATTTCAGCCTGTGAAGATCCTTTTGGTCCTGATTCTCTCATCTAGCATATTCACTATCATTCCCATCTTTGGGTCATCTATAAATCTAATAAAACATCATCTATATTTTAATAGATTAAAAACTCTGACAACACAAGGCTTAAGAAAATTAAGAGAAGCCCCACAGTAGGATAATTTGAAGCCACTCTTCATTACCCTTAGTTGGTAATGCAACCAGTTTCAAATCTTCTAATTACACTATCACTCTATTTTTCCATTGCATCCAGGAGGCTACCATGGAACGCCTTTCCCAGAAGGAATACAGATGGAGAAAATTTAGGGAAGCAGTAAAACATTATGATTAGCTGGGAATTTCTAAATTACCTGATATCTTTTCAGGGGAAATTTTTAAAAGCTCAAAAGCTCAAACTTCAATAATCCTATACTCTATACTCCAAACGAATATTTAGTATTGATTCAACTCCCTTGCACTACTGCAAGTCTTCTGAAGAAAAAAATCTTAATTCAGTGTCATTTGTTCATCAAAGAAATAGACAAATTTATCTAAAAAGAATGTGAAGCCCACACAACATCAAGCATGCAAAGCAGAAACAGATTTTGGTTGATCTTATTGGCAAAGCAAAGACTCCTGAAAGCGATATGGTGTGCTTTCCAAACTTATGCCAGAGTTCTGTGTATTAGCAGTTAATTTAAGAAAGCAGGATTTCTAGATACAAATAGAATTTAGAACCAAATATTTCTCCATTTTCACATGTGACAATATGACTTGTTCTCAAAACTAGGTGAAGCAAACTCCATCTGGCAGTGAGTAGAGAGCCAGGCAGGTAGAGAAGCCAATGGTTCCTTCAGGTGGGTCTCTCCCTGGCATTCAAGTTCAGATATCCCACCTGGCTCTGAAGATTTCCCAAGTTCCTCAGAATCTGGGACTCCAATTCAGAAAGCTGGTTCATCCATTATTCATCATTACTTCACACCAAATTTCTAAATTAGTATATGACCTGGAAAAAGAAACTGCTGGCTCCTTTAAATTTGAGGAGTTGTGCAATAATGTGATGGAAGGTAACACAATGTGACAGATCAAAGGAAGGGCACCACTTGAGATTTTCAAACTCAATTTGAGATTTCTTTTATTCCACACATAAAAAATCTAGTTGCCTACCACTCCTAAACACCCTAATCTTCATCTGTCAAGATAATAACTGTCAAGGGAAAAAAATGCATTAAAAACTGTTGTAAATTCCCACCATGCTTTCTAATACAAAGTTTGACATTCTTTCTGATGACTTCTTACTATGGACACGAGCTGAGTTCTTATAATTTAGGTTTGAGAAGAAAGTGGTTTTACTAAGAGAAATGAAAAACGAGACCAGACCAAGCTAATCCCATGGTGCAAAGATCCCATTTCTTTCTTTTGGTCCTAAGAAGTATATTTCAAGGAAGTCTAATAGTTATATAATCAATGCCATTGTGTGGTTTTCAGCTGGATTTGTTTCTATAACAGGGTCATGCTCAGCCTGTAGCAGCATAAGTAATGAGGGAAATGCAAATGTTCAAAGTGTTTGCTGTTGCAAGTCAAAGAGAATCTGTTTACCAAGAGGAGAGCTGATCTGTGGAGTTCTAGAGGAGAGAGGGCTCCCTGAGCCTGCAGAACCTAAGACGGCTGTTGTCAGTTCAACTAACAGGACCACACACAACTGTGTTAATTGCCAGGAGGCAGGTCTGAGAGGTTCTCTTAATTAGAATGAATGGATTTCTACCCAAATATTTCAGCCTATTGTCAGGGTTTCTATTGTCTTCCCTAAAGCTGCCTCATTTAAGAGCCTGGTTTGAATGTTATGTGCAGTGAATGTGAATGATCCCAAGCTGAGGGACCTCTGCAGACAAACTCAGGTAGTCTTATTACCAATGCTAATAACACTCTACTTGTCAAGTGTTGGGCTGGGTTTTGACATCTCTGCATTGCTGCATGTTGTGTACAGATGTGCTAAGAGTCTTGATTCACAGGGAGAATATCAACACCAAATCTTACCAGCAGGAAGGAAAGTTATACCACTGTGCAAAAAACGTAGTGGTGTGTGCTGTGAAGACTAGTGGAAATGTCCATTGTACCCTGTCTACCATACTAGGGCCTGCATGAATGAATAAATCACTAGAAGTCAAATGAAGAATCAGCTAAGGGGTCTACTACATAATAACTGATGAAAATAAAGCAGACCCAATGAAGTCTCTTCAATAGGAGCTTATCATAGTCTTTGAAATGAATGAATAACTATGTGAAATAAACACTGCATTTTCCTTAATAAGCAAAATTATACTGCAAAGAAAATCTCCTTTTACACCTGATTAGTTTCACAAATTTCACCAGTTTCACCTATCCAACTTACCATTAATGTAATTAAGGACACTATATTTCTAGCATAATACTGGGTGGAATGGGTGCTATAAAATATATATTTATTACAGAATCTTTGCCTTTGAGGGGCTTAGAAATGTTATTTAGACTACATATATTGACTAAGCTGTCATGGGCAAAGCAATGTCCTGGGTTCTGGAGACAAAGGAAAAGAAAAGTTAGAAAGTAAGAGAAACCCTCTTGCTCCAAGCTCCCTCCCTGGAGTGAAAAGAGACTAATGATTACAGTTCAGTGTGAGAAGTCAGACCTGAGGTCAGGGAAGGAATGTGTCATTTGGGTTGAGGGCTAGGATTTTGTCTTTAAATAAACCAGATTTCAATTTATGACTCTGCTTCTTACTAACCAAGTCCTTTGAACAAGTTGCAGTTGCCTGATGCTTAAAATAGTGATGACAAAACCCAAATCCTAAATTGTTGTGAGGATGAGGGGAAACAATATATGTAAAAACACTTGAAAGAAGGCCTTGCCCCTATCAATATATACAATGTTTCCATTATCTCAGAAAAAATAATCTTCACACTCTACTCAACATTCCAGGAAAGGTTTTTAAATGATTGACCTAAACATCTCTCTGAGAAAAGAATATTGCCAAGTGTTGGGCTGGGTTTTGACATCTCTGCACTGGGAAATATGATAGCACTGGAAGTCAAGAAACTCTGAGTAGGGACTTGAGCCGTCCCATATACAAACCAGATCAATGCTTCCCAATCAGGAATCCTGAACCTACATTATAAATCTTTTTATAATTGTTTTATTTTGACAAAATATCAAACATACAGAAAAGTTAGAAGAAACTTCTGTGTACCTTTTGCCTAGGTTTACCAATGGTTTACATTTTGTCTCATTTGCTCTATCATTCTGAACCACCTGAGAGTAAGTTGGAGATATAATGTCCCCTTGCCCCTGTATACCTCAGTCTGTATAGCTTTGGATATTCTCTTGCATAGCCATAGTATAATGATCAGAATCAGGAAATTTAACATTCGTACAATACTATCCTCTAATCCACAGTCCACATTCAACTTTCAACAATTGTTTCAATAATATCTTTTACAACTTTTCTTTTTCTGGTCCAGAATACAATTCAGGATCATACATTGCATTTGTTTCTCTTTTATCGCCTTTAATCTGAGAAAGTTTTCAAGCTTTCTATTTTGAAAATGAAGAATGTCTCTCAATTTGGTTTGTTTGATGTTTATTCATGATTAGATTCAGGTCAGATATCTTGGGCAGGAATAAAAGAGAAATGTTGTTATGTCTTCCTTAGTGTATCATTTCAGAAGGCATATGAAATATTTTTGTTCCAATATTGAACACACAGTTTTAATCACTTAGTTAAGATGATATCTGCTAACATGCACCCCAATGTTCATAGCAGCACTATGTACAATAGCCAAGACATGGAAGCAACCTAAGCGTCCATCAACAAATGAATGGATAAAGAAGATATGGTACATATATACAATGAAATATTACTCAGCCATATAAAAGAATGAAATAATGCCATTTGCAGCAACATGGATGGACCTAGAGATTATAATACTAAGTGAAGTAAGCCAGACAGAGAAAGATAAATATCATATGATATCACTTATATGTGGAATCTAAAAAAATGGTACAAATGAATTTATTTACAAAACAGAAATAAAATCACAGATATAGAAAGCAAACTTATGGTTACCAAAGGGGAAAGGGGGGGGAAGGGAAGGATAAATTAGGAGTTTGGGATTAACAGGTACACATCATTATATACATAAAATAGATAAAAAACAAGGACCTACCATATAGCACAGGGAACTATATTCAATATCTTGTAATAGTCTATAATGGAAAAGAATCTGAAAAATAATATATATATAATATATGTATATCTCTGAATCACTTTGCTATACACCTAAAACTAACACAACATTCTAAATCAACTATACTTCAATTAAAAAAAAAAATAGTATATGCCAGATTTCTTTCCCCCAAGTTACTATTTTTTCTTTGTAATTAATAATTTGTGGGGAGATAATTATTCTGATCATCATTATTCTGATCAGACTTCCCCTCACTAGTTTTAGCATCCACTGATGATTTCTAACTTCATCATTCCTTCTACATTTATTAAGTGCCATTCAAGAGTCAGAAAGAGCTTTCTCTTCATCCCCTTTTATTTATTCAATTACTTATTTATGTTAATATGAACTTATGCATTCTTATTTTATTTAATGGGCTATAGTCCATTACTATCATTATTGATTTTAATGCTCAAATTTTTCCAAGTTTGGTTAGTGGGTTTCCCTTCAAGAGAAGTTATGTGTTCTTTTAATATACCTCCACAATTCTTTTTATCATTTCCTCACTTTCTGACACACAGACATTCCAGACTTTTCTTGTACTTTTTGTATCCCAGCCCCAGAATAAGTCATTTCTCCCAGGAGCCCTGGTTCCTGTTAATGGAGAGTTGTATGAAGAAACCAATATTTGACCCTAGTGTGTTCACTGTTACTGGCGTATCATTGTTTCTAGGCTCTCTCAGCAGTGGACAATGCTAGAAAAATAAATATATATATATAATTATAAAATATTATAAATATACACATATTTATTCAAAATTATGAATTCATACTAATATCACCAATTCCAATCCAAAGCCATAGCATACATTCAAGTGTTACCTCTTTTAACTTTTGTAAATCTGTTATTAACTGCACAAAATCTGGCTGCCATTATTATTCTCACTGCTTTTACTCATTCGCTTAATCCTAGAATTTACACAAAATGGTTACAGAGTTGTTAAACCATAGCAATGCAAAAATGAAGCCTGCTAATTATAATTGTGTATTTGCATAACAGTGTATGAGGTTAGGTAAAATTTATATATAATGAAATTCATAAATCTTAAGTATATAATTTGATGAGTTTTGACAAATGTATATATTCAATGTAACCCTATACCCTATCAACAGATAAAATGTTTTCATCATCTCAGAAAGATCCCTTGTAATCCCTCATTCCCAGAGCAACTACTTCTCTGCTTTTATTTACCATAAATTAGTTTTCCTATTCTAGAACTTCACATAAAAGGAATCACACAATATATGTGTGCCAATATATCACATAATATATTTGTTTCCAGCTTGTTTTGTTCAGCATTTCTGTAAGATTCATACATGTGGTAGTTTATATCAGCAGTTTATTCCTGAGTAGTATTCCATCGTATGGTTATACTACAATTGTTATACTACAATTTGTTTATCAATTCTTTTAATAAGTATTTGGATCATTTCCAGTTTGGGGCTTTTATGAATAAAGCTGCTATGAATGTTCATGTACAAGTCTTATTTTGGAAATATACTTTAGTTTGTCTTGGAGAAATAGCTTTAAAATAAATTGCTAAGTCATAGAGTAGGTATACATTTAACTTCATAAGAAATTGCCAAACATTTTTGCCAAAATGATGGTACCATTGTACTCTCCCATATGATAGTTCCATTAGTTCTATCTATTTTCTCACCAAATTCTATTTCATCTAAATTCTCACCAGCATTTTGTATTGTCAGTTCTTTTAATTTTAGCCACTAGAGCGTCTGTGTAGAATTATCTCATGTGGTTCCAATCTTCATTTCCCTAAGGGCTAATGATGTTGATCACACTTTAGGTGCTTATGACCATTCATTTACCTTCCTTTTTGAAGCATCTGTTCAAGTCTTTTGCTTATTGTCTATTGGACTGTCTTATAATTGCATCATAGTAATTTTATTATGTATTCTAGATATAGGTCCTCTTTGAAATACATGTTTAGAAAATATTTTTCCCAGTGTATGGATTGTTTATTTGCTTAAGTGTGTCTTTGGATGAGCATATATTTCTAAATTGGATAAAGTCTAATTTATAATTTTTTCTCAAAGTACTGATCAGTGCATGCATGTAAGGAAGTTAACATAAAGCTGGAGAAAATTTTCCAAAAGGATAAAACAGAACAGTCCTCAGAAGCTGCATAGGAATGACGCAATGCCTCTTCCCACTAACCAGACTGTAAAACCTTCATGGGGACATTAGGCAGAGTAGGCTCTTGCTTCGGTAGTGAAAAATAATTAGCTCTATATTGAATGCTGTCCTGGTCCATTTAACAAATTTTAAAAGTAAGAATCAAAAGTATCAACCTGCTTCCAAGTAATTTAACTGCACCCCGGAACAAAGTTCAAGAACATTGTTATGAAGACAAAAATATTCAGCATCCAACAAGGTAAAATTCACAATGTCTAGTATCTCATCAAAAGTTACATGACATATATACACTGATGTGTATAAAATTGATGACTAATAAGAACCTGCTGTATAAAAAAAATTAAATAAAATGAAAAAAATTTTTTTAAAAAGTTACATGACATACAGAGAAACAGAAAAATGTAAGCCATAATGAGAAGAAAGTTCAATCAAAACCAAACCAGAACTGACATTGACATTAGAATTATCAGAGAAGGATATTAAAACAGTTCTTACGACTGTATTCTATTTGTTCAAAAAGCTAGAGGAAAGACTAAGCATGATAAGTAGAAACATAGAAGATATTAAATGAACCAAATCTAACTTCTTGGAGTGAAAACTACAGTGTCTAAAATGAAAATAAACTGGATAGGATTAAAAGCAGATTATATATTGTATGAGAAAATATTAATAAACTTGAAGACATAAAAATAGAAGTTATCTAAAAGAAAACACAGAGAAAAATGATTCCAAATATGAAAGAACAGAATATCAGTGAGATGTGGGACAAATTCCAGCAGCCTAGTGCAAGTGTAATTTGAGTACCAAAAAGAAAGAAGAGAGAGGAGGGGAGAAAAAATATGTGTAGAAATAGTGGCAAAAATTTTTCCAAATATTGGGTTGGCCAAAAGTTTCGTTTGGTTTTTTTCCATAAGATGGCTCTAGTAGCACTTAGTTGTCTTTAACTTCATTTGAAACAATTTTGTCAGACTGTATGTGACAGCTGTCATATTAGCGTGCATTTAAAAAAAGACTTACCAAAATTGGCGAATTTTTGTGTAGCCATTTTAATATCGAAGATGGAAGAAAAACAGCAACATTTTCAACATATTATTTCAAAAAAGGTAAAAACTCAACTGAAATGCAAAAAAAAAAAGATTTGTGCAGTGTATGGAGACGGTGCTGTGACTGACTGAATGTGTCAAAAGTGGTCTGTGAAGTTTCGTGCTGGAGATTTCTCACTGGACAATGCTTCACAGTCGGGTAGACCAGCTAAAGTTCATAGGCATCAAATCGAGACATTAATTGAGAACAATCAACGTTATACCACCTGGGAGATAGCCAGCACACTCAAAATATCCAAATCAAGCGTTGAAAATCATTTGCACTAGCTGGGTTATGTTCATCGCTTTGATGTTTGGGTTCCACATAAGTTAAGCGAAAAAAACCTTCTTGACTGTATTTCCGCATGTGATTCTCTACTTAAACGTAATGAAAACATTCCATTTTTAAAACAAATTGTGACAGGCAGTAAAAAGTAGATATTGTACAATAACGTGGAATGGAAGAGATCATGGGGCAAGCAAAATGAACCACCACCAACTACACCAAAGGCCGATCTTCATCCAAAGAAGGTGACGTTGTGTATATTGTGGGAGTGGAAGGGAGTCCTCTTGTATGCGCTCCTTCTGGAAAACCAAACGATTAATTCCAACAAGTACTGCTCCCAATTAGACCAACTGAAAGCAACACTTGATGAAAAGCAACCGTAATAAGTCAACAGAAAACACATAATCTTCCATCAGGATACCGCAAGACCACATGTGTATTTGATGACCAGGCAAAAACTGCTATAGCTTGGCTGGGAAGTTCTGATTCATCACCATATTCACCAGACATTGCACCTTTGGATTTCCATTTATTTAGGTCTTTATGAAATCCTCTTAATGGGAAAAATTTCAATTCCCTGGATGACTGTAAAAGGCACCTGGAACAGTTCTTTGCTCAAAAAAATAAAAAGTTTTGGGAAGATGGAATTATGAAGTTGCCTGAAAAATGGCAGAAGGTAGTGGAACAAAAGGGTGAATACATTGTTCAATAAAGTTCTTGGTGAAAATAAAAAATGTGTCTTTTATTTTTACTTAAAAACTGAAGGCACTTTTTGGCCAACCCAATATATAAATTCACCAGTCTAAGAAGCTCAATGAACCTAAAACAAAAGAAGCATGAAAATAACTACACTAATCACACATTAAACAAATTGCTCACAAATGATGAAGAGAAAATATTAAAATCAGCCTGAGAAAAACGACACAATACATAAAGAGGAATAACACTTTAAAAAAAAAACTGTCAATCTAGAAGTCTATATCCAGTGAAAACGCCTTTCAAGCATAGATCCTACAGTCTAACCATGAAACACACACACACATACACACACACCAAGCAAATTCCAGTAGACAGGCATTCTACAAAATACCTGTCCAGTACCCCTCAACACTATTAAAGTCACAAAATAATGAAAGTCTGAGTATCACAGCCAAGAGAGTCTAATGAGACATGACAACTAAATGTATTGTGGTATAATGGATGAGATACTGGAAATAAAATGAGCATTAGATAAAAACTAAGAAAATCTGAATAAACTTTAGTTAATGAAAATATATCAATATTGGTTCATCAATTATAGCAAATGCACAATGCTAACGTAAAATATTAATAATAGAAAAAATTGAATGTGAGATCCATGGGAACTCTCTATAATATCTTTAAATTTTTCCATAAGTTTAAAACTGTTCTAAAAAGTAAAGTCTATGAAATATGAAGGCAAAATCAAGACTTTCCAGACATACGAACACTGAAAGAATACATCACCAGCAGACCTATAAGACAAAAAATTTTAAAGGAATCTTCCATGCAGAAGGAAAATGATCCAAGATGGAGAAATATGAATCATGCAAAGTAATGGAAAGCACTAGAAATGATAACTCTGTGTGTAAACATACATTTCTCTTGTTATTTAAAGACATTTAAAATATAATTGACTATTTAAAAAGCTAACTGAAGAAAAATAACCATACAACATCAGGATGATAGCATAAAGAGAAATAAAATGTATGAGACCAAGCTTATAGACCAAGAGGGGAGAAATGAAAATATATTATTGTAAGATTATTGGGGATCTGCTTTTCTCTTTGCTCTTCAGATTGGATAATTTCTATTGATCTCTTTTTAAGTTCACTGAACATCACTTCTGCCACCTCAATCAGCTGTTAACCCCATCCAGTAAATTTTTCCATGTTAAATATTGCATTCTTAAATTTTAGAATTTCCATTTGATTCTTTTTTAGGCTGAAATTCCTTATCTGATCATTCATTAAGACCATGATTTCCTTTACACCCCTGTCATATTTATAAAAGCTGCTTTTAAAGTCTTAGTCTACTAATTCCAACATCTGGTTCAGCTCATCTGTTTCTACTAAGTTGGACTGGGGAATATCCTCAGGTGAAAAACCAAATAAAAGTCAAACTGACCCAGTTCAGTGTCTGCCAGTTTTTTTTGTTGTTGTTGTTTTTGTTTTGTTTTGTCACTCTCTATTGCCTTTCAATAGTTGTGTATGCGTGTGTTTGTTTGCTTTTATTATTTTGACCAAAGATTATAATTATTATTTGTGAGGATAGTCCAATACAATCTATTCTACCATTACTAAAAGCATAACTTCTTCAAGCTGTTTTAAACTTGAAGAAAGCACACCTTTTCTGCCATCATGTTTCATAAGAGAGCTGGAAGAACTTTCTTTTCCCTTTGAGCTGAAACTTTATGAATTAAGTATGTATAACACTTAACTATGACCTACTGATCTTATCTGTCTTCCAATATTTATTCAAAAATATTGTCAACTATGTGCCAGGCACTCCTGTAAGAAGTGACATAATTGTGAATGAGATAAAGCCCTTATCTATAAAACTTATATTTAAAAACCATTATATTAAATTTTAATCTTAGAAAAACTAAGTGGTATAAGAACAAGTTAGTAGAACAAAGAGTGATCAGGTGATAGGAGGGGCAGAACCATTTACACTGGATAGTTAGAGAAAGCCTCTTCTGGATAGGTGTTGTGTGAACTACAACCTGAATGCTTTCTAAATGATTATAAAGAATTAGTTATGAGAAAATCTAAGGATGGGTTTCTCAACCTTGTAAATGTTGACGTTTGGGGCCAAATAAGAAAGAGAAGAAGGTTGTCCTGTGTACTGCAGGATGTTTAGCAGGATCCCCAGTGTCTACCCACCAGAAGTCAGTAGCACCCCCCACCTCAGATTTTGATGATGAAAAAATGTCTACAGACATTGCCAAATGTCCCCTGGGGGGCAAAATCACCCCCAGTTGAGAATAACTAATCTAGATGAAGAATATTTCAGGCATAAGTTATAGCAAGGGCAAAGATTTTGAGGCAGGAACAAGTTCAGCAAGCTCAAAGAAGAAAAAGGACAGTGGAGATGACAGTGAGTGAGTAGAAACGTTGTCAAGATAGGCTCAGAAAAATAGAGGCAAGACCATATAATTGCTTAGTTTGAAAGAAGGAGAAAATGGATTATTATTCTTTTAATGTAGTTTGATTAAAAAATATATATATTAATATTGGTATCCATGAGGGTTGGTGTGAATTATAAAGGTCCTCAGTAACGAAACATTTGTGGACTAATTTAGAATGCAAGAAGCTGTGGCCTGGAGGCAAGAAGTTGCAGCATAAAAACCAGAAAGCTTCTGGTACATACAAGAATTTGCCTCATTTTCTATACATGACTCTTTCTGCTGTAGAAGATTCCACATGATGACATATTCTCCATAGCCAACCATATAGTGGTCATTTCCTTCGTTAGCATCAGTGTGATACCAAGTAATATAAAGACAGATTTATGTAATACCTAATTTGGATCCAAACAATTTTTGATAGGCATTATATAATAGCATATTTCTGTTTAATAAATTTGAATAAAATAGCATTAAAATGAGAGTTGAAGGAGAAAAGAAAGAATAATCTATAACTAGTATTTCTTAATCTGAAAAAAATGTCAACTTCCATTCACTCCTAGAAAATGTTTCCAGTTTGTTCCCCTTTGTTTTATGTCAATAGCAGTCTTCAAGGCCAGGATTCTTTGTTTAAAAAAGAAATTCTATGTTTGGGGAACTACTGACAGATTTCAGGAGATTATTTTTAGGTTAGTCAATTCTATTATAAATTTCATTCCTTGCTTTCCCTCTATAAGATTTCAGGTTCAAGTAGTATAGATATCAGTGCATTTTCTCATCTGTTAAATGAAAAAAATTTATTTTAGAAAATGGAAATGTTTTTATAGCAATTCTATGGATATGTTCCAGCATGTATAGTAACAAGATATTCCTCCAAATCCCTTTATCTTATGTAGAAAGGATGACATGGATTTTTCCATGTCTTAGTGGTATTAAGATGTCAGTCAGCATGAAATGCTATTTTAAATTTCTAGTATCTATTTTCTGTCTTTAATTCTCTTAATGCTGTCTATTTAGGTTGCACCTAAACATGTTCTAATCTTATAAGCTTATGACAGACTGGAAAGAAATACCATACATTTATTTATGTTTTCATCATAGTATTTAACTAAGTCAAAATACAAAATAGAATAAAAAGAATGGTTCGTGATTTGGTGAAGTCATATGCTTTGCACATAAAAGGCATCTAATTATGAATGAATGAATGAATAGTGTTTTAGAGCTGAAAGGGATCTTAAAGACCATCCAATTCAACCCTCTCAATTTATCAAAGAAAAAACCCTAAGGCCAAAATATTTGATCAAAAGAAATTAATTTTCCCAAAGCTTACCAGATATCTGATAACCCTCTCTGACTACTTTTGCTCATATTAATTATTTTAACATAGTCATATCCAACTAGCCACACATACCCATTCATATAGTAATATATTTATCTATTTATTGATATATAAAAAATTATTGAGCATTCTCTAAGTACTAGGCATGGCCCTTAGGTAATATGGATACAGTGGGGAATAAGACATAGTCTTTATGTTTCAGGAGCTTATTATCTGGCAGAAAGACATATACGTAAAAAGGAATTAAAGAGTAAGACATGGTATGGCAAAGCATAGGAACAGTTTAATGAGCACCAGAAGGAAGATACATTGGTTCTACCTGGAAAAGCTTGGAACTGCTCCTAAAGAAAGTGAATTGTTATTGAGCCTCAAGGTTGAATAAGAGTATGATAGACTTAAAACATGAAAGCATTCTAGGAAGAGGAATGTGCAGGTACAAGCCCCAAGTGTGAAAGCTCAGAACATACTTCAGGAGCATGGTACACACGAGGAGCGCCAGAGTTGAGACTAGAAATGTGCGTCTAAGCTAGATTGTCAAGAGCCTGGTAAAGGGCCAGACTTTAGAAAAAGTGCAAACTTCAAAGGATATATCAGCAGCACAATACAAACAGATCAGTGTTTCTGAAAGACATCAGTTGGCAGTGAGAAAGATGGATTCAAGATAACAGAGATACAGAGGCAGAGAAAGGAGTTAAGAGGTTAATGCTGGAGTCCAGATGACAGAAGATGAGGGCCGGGACTAAGATAGTGTCAGGGCTGATAGAGAAGGGAAGCTCAGCCCTCGGTAGGTGGTTGGATCAGGCAAGCAGACAAGGAGAAAAAGATGAAGGTAACAGGTCTGAGTGTTTTCTGGGACAACTAGGTGGATTAATTTTCTTTGCTGCCATTCTTAAAAATATTATAAATTGATTGCTATATTCTGCCTAAAAGCCAAAATCCTTACAATGCCCTACCAGGCCTGCATTATGTGGTTCCTACGGCCTATTTGACCTCATCTCCCATTACTACTTAATCCCTCACTACCAGCTCTGCCCTAGCCACAGTGGCCTCTAAGCTTTCCTTCAAGAATGCAAGGTGCACTCAACCATGGGACTTCCCTGACCTAACAGCTTAAAACTGCAGCCCTCTCCTTTGCTGTTGCTCCCTATCTCCTCTGCTTTAAGTTTCCCTTTCTATGTGGCACTTATCATTCATCCCCATAATTTTATATCTGTGTGTGTATGTGTATAATGATTGCCTTTCTCTCCCTACCAGGTTGTTAACACATAAGGACCAGGGTTATTTTCAGTTTTTATTTACTTCTATCTCCCAGCACATAGAAGACTGTCCAATAGATGTTCAAAAATATTTGTTGAATACAATAATGCATGCATGCATGAATGATGAATGAATGCATAATGGATTAATAGTGCCTTAAGTAGAAATATTAGTTAATACTTTAATATTTTTTAATCATGTTTCTAAATCTGACAATTTATATGTCTTTATTCCAGGAAAAGACACAGGAAGGGAAAAAATTTGCCACTTACCCTCTTCACTTAATTCCAGACAATGGGTTTGATGAATCTGTTTTTAGTTTAGTTCAGGCTTTCATTCTCTGTTTCCTACATGGTTTTTAGAATATGAAAATTTTTTAGTAGGCTTATACTATTCATATCAAAGGATTTCATTTTTTATTGTCATGAAGTCTATCTTCCATCTTTACCCTTCATAGTATTATTTAAATTATACTTCCAGTCTATATATAAATTCATACCCATTTCCACCCCAGGAATTTTTCAGAAACTCATTCTCCCTCCTTTACTTCACTATCCCTATTTCTACTCTCTGGAAATTTAAAATAAGGCATATCCTCTTTTATTCTCCCACAAGTTTCTTTTTCCATCTAGATAGACCCCCATATCTGATCTTATGATTACTCTTACATCCTCAGAATAAAGGAAAGAAGAGAGTACTATTTATATAAAACTATTTAAATGTCTCATGATATAATTACTTTAATTTAAAATTAAATTAAAATTGAAATAAAGCATATTATTGTAGAGTTAAAATAGAAGGCAGAAAACACAACTATTGAGCTAATATTCTGAAGTTAAGCTACATAATACGTTTGTACTTCGCACAGATCTGTAAAGATAGGTATAACTGACCCCATTTTTGCAGGTGAGGATACTTAGGCTAAGAGAGGTCCAATGACTTGCCCATGGTTGCTACTAAGTGGCAAGGCAAGAATTTGAATGCAATTCTGATGCTCAAATCTATACACTTTTTTCCTAGGGATAGGGAGAAATGTCCTGATAAAAGAATTAGGCTAAATGATCCCTGAGATTGCTTTGAGCAGTAATATTCTGTGGGTCTAAAAATCCATGCAGTGATATCAGCCTATGACTATAGGAACTTCAAAATAAAGCAACGTCAAATGAATATTCATTTTCATCTAACAACTAAGGGTAAACAAAGATAAGCAAAATCACCTGAAAATATCTAAAAAGGCTACAAAAGTATGATATGAGGTAGAAAAGTAAAAGGTCCAATTCCTAATTACTTTTCCACCACATCCCAAGTCTATTCATAATAAGTGTTTGGAGTTTAAGTGACAAAATTTAGACAAATGGACAAGCCACAGTTTAACTTAATGTCGTATCAAATATCATCAGTATGCCTAGTATAAACTAGGATATTCACAGCATTCCTTGTCATCAGAAAAGCATGCTATTATTACCAAATTAAGACACATAAGTATGCCTGTGTCCTGCCCTTCAGCTTCAAAGCCGAGTGGCTGAGGATCAAAACACCAACATTATGGTCGTTGGTAATCCCAGTTAACTCGTGCAGCCCAATGATCCATCCATATACGGCAATGGCATGCCCTGTGATTCACAGCCAAGGGGCTCTGCAGAGAAAGCAGGCTCTGGGAGGCCCGCAGGTCACGAACACTGAGCTCCGCATGGGCAAGAGAGCAAATGGCTCATTCTTCTCATTTGCCAAATGTGCTTATCATGAAGTAAGAGATAAAGTTCCCTCAGAGATAATGCCCATCCCATTACCACCTCTAACAGACCCCAAGATACAGAGAAGCATGGAATGTTTGAGCTTGAAGAGCAGTTGGGCTGACGTAATACAGCCTCCTGGATTCATGTGGCCGTCAGAGAGTAAGTGACCAACACAAAGGTGGAGTGAGGTTGAGGCAGAGTTGGGGTCACAGTTGTCTTTCTTTCCAATCCTTTCTGCAGGTGATATTGCAGAGTGGTTAAAAGGTCTGAATCAGACTTTGTCCTGCTTTGAAATTCTGCTTCTGTTTTATGTTAACTCTTTGTGTGAGTCTAGGTCACTTGATTTGAGCCTCATTGGTGAGGTTCAAATAGGACACTGCATGACAGGTATTGCCACCAAGCCTCACACAGGTAGGTGTTTAATAAATGCTAACTAGTTACATAAATTTTGTTATTTATTCTCAGTATCAAATATAGTATGACTTACCATTCGTAAAAAGAAGGGATAAAAATAGGAAGAGTGGGCCATTTTAAGTAGTTTACACCTTTGTTCTTTTGGGGCATCACCTTATTCTATATAATGTGACTCCCCCCACCCCAGTGTGACTATGAATGCTTGAGCCGGCACTTGTCATTAACCAGCATCAATGCTCTCTGGATGCAGCGTCAGAGTCCAACCTTCACAAAGGATCCTAACCTGCCTCCAAACCTGCAGAATGTCCAATTGATTTCAATTTCAGTAATTTCTCTTTCAATTAAGTTAAATTCAATTGAAGTTAAAGTAATTGGAAGGATTTAGGTTTGTAGAATGCAGTGATTAGGTTCATCAAACAATCATAACACGTGCAAAACCTCACAGTTAGGACAAGTCCTAGTGAAGTTTGGCAAACCTGCCTCCTCTTTCCTCTTCCAAAACCCTGCTCCCCTCTTCTGAGTCTGCTTCTCAATGTCTCACACTGGCCCAGGTGCCCTTACCTTCCATGAACATTTGCAGCTTCCCTGGACATATCTTATTGACTTTATACTAGCAAAACTGTGGTCTGAAAAGGAGCCAATTGACTCACATTCAGATGTTATAACAGAATGATGTGTGACCCTCTTCAGGGACATTTGTATTCAAAAGGAGCTGAGAGTTTAACAAAGAAATTAACCTTCAGTCAAAGAATTTTAAGTAAGTAAAAGAGGAATATATTTTGAGGCACATGGTTTTCCCAGTTCCTCCCAGATAATGTCATTTCAAGATCCACCTACTCTGTTGATGAAAAATATTAGGTAAAAACTTCTTTTAAAATACTTAAACTTAAAGGGAATGTTTAAGCTTAATTTGCTGTTTTAAGATTCAGTCAGCTGAGTGAAACTAAAACTAGCAGGCCCCTTTCTCAAAAACAGTAAAGTGGCCTTCTCCATCACAGCCCCACAGCAAGATGGCTCAAGTGCATGCACTGACTTAACATTAGCCCAACAATGGAACACCTGCTATGTGCAAGACATAGTAGTAGTCAACATGGGGATAGAAAGATTATTTTTTTAGCCAGATGCCAGGGACTCAGTCAGAATTAGTCTTATTTGTGTATTTGTCTCCAAAGTTCTTTATTTATTGCTCAACATTAGTAACTATCACTTGACTTAATTATGTGGTTAATTGTGTTCATGACTGCCTTCATCATTAGATGAGATTCCTCTCCACAGAAGGAACAATTTTAAGGACATTTCTGGAGACCTCAACACTTAACACAATACTTTGTCCTTAGGAAGTACCTCTAGACACCAAGGCCTGAAAATCTCAACCCTACAGCCATTTTCTAGAGCTGATAAACAAGTTCTCTCAGTTAGAAGACTCACTTCCAAAGTGAAGAAATTCAGTTACTGAAATCCAGAATGAGAGTAAAAATAGAAAGTTATCACATGTTACTTATTATCTATATGTTTTGTTTCATGACAAAATTTGAGACCACTGTTAAAAAATATTTTCCATATCTAAATTAATATTTAAGATCATATGATAAAATTGTATCAATCACATGACTAAATACTTTTTCCTGAAAAAATAAAATTATATGAAATGCAATGCAAAACTCAATAAAATAATCACTTAAATTTAGGTTGTCACTTTAGTTACTTCACTATTAGTAAAATGGATAATATCTTATTAGATTTAGTAAAAATTTTAGTCTGGTTTTTAAAAATTTATATATTGTTATTTCTCCTAAAAAAATTGGCAAATCTTTTGTTTCTGATGTCCAAAAGTTATTTTTTAAGGAAAACAACCATTCTATCATAGCATCTGTACATAACAATGAGACAATGAACCCACATAATTTCTTTGCATGTGTTTCAAATCCTAATGTTCTTATGCCAAACATCTTTATATCCTCTTAGCCATCTCTGCTCTGCAGAGTCTTTCTACTCACCTTATTCTGCTCACAAACTCTCATTAAAATATAATTTTAGAACATGTTTATTTAAAAGATTATTTCCTTAAAAGTGAGAAAAACCCTCCTTGAATTTACAAAAAAAAAGTCTCCCTTTTTCTACTTGTAAGTTAATAGAGCCTAAAATAAAGCGATTTTCCTTTGTCTGTTTGAGTATATAAAGGCGTACCAAATTCCCAATGCTAGCAATATATACCTCATTTCTACAATGTGCACAATATCACTTGTGATTACTGGTTATTATTTTAACTGGATATTCCTTTTACCCAGTTGCTTGAAAAGTACACATTTTCTTGACTTTTAAATTCATTTTGACATTACTATGAAATATAATTTCTTTTGAACACACTTCAAAGAATGCTAGCAATGTAGGCAAGTAACTGCCTTCAATTACACTTGGAAATATTTGTCATCCTTATCATCTTGAATCAGTGACTCAGCTTTGCCTTGCTCAGGCAGACATAGCAATTGCCCTTGCATTAACATTAGGGAGGTGTTCGAAGAGAGGAAGATTAGTAAAGCACATAAAATCTCCTGCATATGTTTTTGTGAACTTTCCATTTCCCTTCAACCTCTGACTTGAGTCATTCCACTGTTATTGCCAAATCTGGGGAATTTCTGTGGCATTTTGCTGTTTTAAGACACTAGTAAGGTAGAGTGTTTAAAATCAGGACTGTCCTGGAAATTTTTGTAATCTGATTTAAGAACAACCCAGATAGATGAATAAATAATGTTACGTAGGAATGTCTTCACAACAGAAGCTGACAATAGAGCCCAGAGTTTGTCACTGACTTTAGATTCCTTTCTCAGTAAAAAAGAAGTACCATGGAGGGGCAGAGTCAAGATGGCAGACTCGGAGGACGTGGATTTCACATCTCCGCAAAACTAGAGCACCTACCAGGCACTGGTGGGGGACCACAGACACCTAAGGGGATGGGAAAAACCCCCAACAACCGGCTTGTGGGATCCTGGTTCCCAGGCCAGAGGTCAGGCCTGAGCTCCTGTGGTGGGAGCTCCGAGTCCAAACCACTAGAATAACAGAGAACCTCAGACCCCAGGGAATATTAATCAGAGTGAGGCCTCCTGGAGGTCCTCATCTCAGCACCAAGACCCGGCTCTATCCAACTGCCTGCAAGCTCCAGTGCTGGACACCTAGGCCAAACAACCAGTAAGACAGGAATACAGCCCCACAAATCAAAAAAAAAAAAAAAAAAAGGAAACACAGAAAAATATGTTACAGACGAAGGAGCAAGGTAAAAACCTACAAGACCAAATAAATGAAGATGAAATAGGCAACCTACCTAAAAAAGAATTCAGAGTAATGACAGTAAAGATGATCCAAAATCTTGGAAAGAGAATGGAGAGAATACAAGAAACATTTAACAACGATCTAGAAGAACTAAAGAGCAAACAAACGGTGATGAACAACACGATAACTGAAATTAAAAATACTCTAGAAGGAATCAATAACAGAATAACTGAGGCAGAAGAACGGGTAAGTGACCTGGAAGATAAAACAGTAGAAATAACTGCTGCAGAGCAGAATAAACAAAAAAGAATGAAAAGAATTGAGGACAGTCTCAGAGATCTCTGGGCCAACATGAAAGGCAGCAACATTCGAATTGTAGGGGTCCCAGAAGAAGAAGAGAAAAAGAAATGGTCTGAGAAAATATTTGAAGAGATTATAGTCAAAAACTTCCCTAAAATGGGAAAGGAAATAGTCAATCAAGTCTAGGAAGCATGGAGAGTCCCATACAGGATAAACCCAAAGAGAAACATGCTGAGACACATATTAATCAAACTATCAAAAACTAAATACAAAGAAAAGATATTAAAAGCAGCAAGGGAAAAGCAACAAATAACATACAAGGGAATCTCCATAAGGTTAACAGAGCTTCTTTCAGCAGAAACTCTGCAAGCCAGAAGGGAGTGGCAGGACATATTTAAAGTGATGAAAGGGAAAAACCTACAACCAAGATGACTCTACCCAACAAGGATCAGATTCGACAGAGAAATTAAAACCTATACAGACAAGCAAAAGTTAAGAGAATTCAGTACCACCAAACCAGCTTTACAACAAATGCTAAAGGAACTTCTCTAGGCAGGAAACATAACAGAAGGAAAAGACCTACAAAAACAAACCCAAAACAATTAAGAAAATGGTAATATGAACATACGTATCGATAACTACCTTAAATGTATATGGATTAAATACTCCAACCAAAGGACACAGACTGGCTGAATGGATACAAAAACAAGACCCATACATATGCTGTCTACAAGGGACCTACTTCAGACCTAGGGACACATACCAACTGAAAGCGAGGGGATGGAAAAACATATTCCATACAAATGGCAATCAAAAGAAAGCTGAAGTAGCAATTCTCATATCAGACAAAACAGAATTTAAAATAAAGACTATTACAAGAGACTAAGAGGGACACTACATAATGATCTAGGGACCAATCCAAGAAGAAGATATAACAATTGTAAATATTTATGCACCCAACATAGGAGTACCTCAATACATAAGGCAAATGCTAACAGCCCAGCCATAAAAGGGTAAATCGACAGTAACACAATCATAGTAGGGGACTCTAACACCCCACTTTCACCAGTGGACAGACCATCCAAAATGAAAATAAATAAGGAAACACAAGCTTTAAATGACACATTAAACAAGATGGACTTAATTGATATTTATAGGACATTCCATCTAAAAACAACAGAATACACTTTCTTCTCAAGTGCTCATGGAACATTCTCCAGGATAGACCATACCTTGGGTCACAAATCAAGCCTTGGTAAATTTAAGAAAATTGAAATCATATCAAGTATCTTTTCTGACCACAACGCTATGAGACTAGATATCAGTTACAGGAAAAAAACTGTAAAAAATACAAACACATGGAGGCTAAACAATATGCTACTAAATAACCAAGAGATCACTGAAGAAAGCAAAGAGGAAATCAAAAAATACCTAGAAACAAATGACAATGAAAACACGATGACCCAAAACCTATGAGATGCAGCAAAAGCAGTTCTAAGAGGGAACTTTATAGCAATACAATCCTACCTCAGAAACAAGAAAAATCTCAAATAAACAACCTAACCTTACACTTAAAGCAATTAGAGAAAAAAGAACAAAAAAAACCCCCAAAGTTAGCAGAAGGAAAGAAATCATAAAGATCAGATCAGAAATAAATGAAAAAGAAATGAAGAAAACAATAGCAAAGGTCAGTAAAACTAAAAGCTGGCTTTTTGAGAAGAAAAACAAAATTGATAAACCATTAGCTGGACTCATCAATAAAAAAGGGAGAAGACTCAAATCAACAGAATTAGAAATGAAAAAGGTGAAGTAACAACTGACACTGCAGAAATACAAAGGATCATGAGAGATTACTACAAGCAACTATATGCTAATAAAATGGACAACCTGGAAGAAATGGACAAATTCTTAGAAAAGCACAACCTTCAGAGACTGAACCAGGAAGAAATAGAATATATAAACAGACCAATCACAAGCACTGAAATTAAAACTGTGACTAAAAATCTTCCAACAAACAAAAGCCCACGACCTGCTGGCTTCACAGGCAAATTCTATCAAACATTTAGAGAAGAGCTAATACCTATACTTCTCAAACTCTTCCAAAATATAGCAGAGGGAGGAACACTCCCAAACTCATTCTATGAGGCCACCATCACCCTGATACCAAACCCAGACAAAGATGCCACAAAGAAAGAAAAGTACAGGCCAATATCACTGATGAACATAGATGCAAAAATCCTCAACAAAATACTAGCAAACAGAATCCAACAGCACATTAAAAGGAGCATACACCATGATCAAGTGGGGTTTATCCCAGGAATGCAAGGATTCTTCAATATACGCAAATCAATCAATGTGGTACATCATATTAACAAACTGAAGGAGGAAAATCATATGATCATCACAATAGATACAGAAAAAGTTTTTGACAAAATTCAACACACATTTATGATAAAAACTCTCCAGAAAGTAGGCATAGAGGGAAACTACCTCAACATAATAAAGGCCATATATGACAAACCCACAGCCAACATCGTTCTCAATGGTGAAAAAATGAAACCATTTCCTCTAAGATCAGGAACAAGACAAGGTTGCCCACTCTCACCACTATTATTCAACATAGTTTTGGAAGTTTTAGCCACAGTGATCAGAGACGTAAAAGAAATAAAAAGAGTCCAAATCAGAAAAGTAGATGTAAAACTGTAACTGTTTGCAGACGACATGGTACTATACATAGAGAATCCTGAAGATGCTACCAGAAAACTACTAGAGTTAATCAATGAATTTGGTAGAGTAGAAGGATACAAAATTAATGCACAGAAATCTCTTGCATTCCTATACACTAATGATGAAAGATATGAAAGATTAATTAAGGAAACACTCCCATTTACCACTGCAACACAAAGAATAAAATACCTAGGAATAAACCTACCTAAGGAGACAAAAGACCTGTATGAAGAAAACTATAAGACACTGGTGAAAGAAATTAAAGATGATACAAACAGATGGAGAGATATACCATGTTCTTGGATTGGATGAATCGACATTGTGAAAATGACCATACTAACCAAAGCAATCTACAGATCCAATGCAATCCCTATCAAACTACCAATGGCATTTTTCACAGAACTAGAACAAAAAATTTCACAATTTGTATGGAAACACAAAAGACCCCGAATAGCCAAAGCAATCTTGAGAAAGAAAAATGGAGCTGGAGGAATCAGGCTACCTGGCTTCAGATTATACTACAAAGCTGCAGTAATCAAGACAGTATGATACTGGCACAAAAACAGAAATATAGATCAATGGAACAGGATAGAAAGCCCAGAGATAAACCCATGCACATATAGTCACCTTATTTTTGATAAAGGAGGCAAGAGTATACAATGGAGAAAAGACAGCCTCTTCAATAAGTGGTGCTGGGAAAACTGGACAGCTACATGTAAAAGAATGAAATTAGAACACTTCCTAACACCATACACAAAAAAAAACTCAGAATGGATTAAAGACCTAAATGTAAGCCCAGACACTATAAAACTCTTAGAGGAAAACATAGGCAGAACACTCTATGACATAAATCACAGCAAGATCCTTTTTGACCCACCTCCTACAGAAATGGAAATAAAAACAAAAATAAACAAATGGGACCTAATGAAACTTCAAAGCTTTTGCACAGCAAAGGAAACCATAAACAAGACAAAAAGACAGCCCTCAGAATGGGAGAAAATATTTGCAAACAAAGCAACTGACAAAGGATTAATCTCCAAAATATACAAGCACCTCATTGCAGCTCAATATCAAAAAAACAAAAACCCAATCCAAAAATGGGCAGAAGACCTAAACAGACATTTCTCCAAAGAAGACATACCGATTTCCAACAAACACATGAAAGGATGCTCAACATCACTAATTATTAGAGAAATGCAAATCAAAACTACAATGAGGTATCACCTCACACCAGTCAGAAAGGCCATCATCAAAAAATCTACAAACAAAAAATTCTGGAGAGGGTGTGGAGAAAAGGGAATCCTCTTGCACTGTTGGTGGGAATGTAAATTGATATAGCCACTATGGAGAACAGTATGGAGGTTCCTTGAAAAACTAAAAATAGAACTACCATATGACCCAGCAATCCCACTACTGGGCATATACCCTGAGAAAACCATAATTCAAAACGAGTCATGTACCACAATTTTCATTGCAGCACTATTTACAATAGCCAGGACATGGAAGTAACCTAAGTGTCCATCGACAGATGACTGGATAAAGAAATTGTGGCAGATATATACAATGGAATATTACTCAGTCATAAAAAGAAACGAAATTGAGTTATTTGTAGTGAGATGGATGGACCTAGAGTCTGTCATACAGAGTGAAGTTAAGTCAGAAAGAGAAAAACAAATACCGTATGCTAACACATATATATGGAATCTAAAAAAAAAAAAAAAAAAAAAAAAGAGGCTCTGAAGAACCTAGGGGCAGGACAAGAATAAAGAGGCAGACGTAGAGAGTGGACTTGAGGACACAGGGAGGGGGAAGGATAACATGGGATGAAGTGAGAGAGTAGAATTAACATATATACACTACCAAATGTAAAATAGATAGCTAGTGGGAAGCAGCTGCATAGCAGTAGGAGATCAGCTCGGTGCTTTTTGTTCATCTAGAGGGGTGGGATAGGGAGAGTGGGAGGGAGACGCAAGAGCGAGGGGATAGAGGGATATACGTATGCATATAGCTGATTCACTTTGTTATATAGCAGAAACTAACACCACATTGTAAAGCAATTATACTCCAATAATGATGTTAAAAAAAAAGAAAAAAGGAAAAGAAAAGAGGAATCACCATGCGTCCTTGAACAGTAATCAATATCCATAATTAGTGCTTATCTGCCAAACCACCGTTGCCTACTGGATATGTTATTTTGGGGGAAAGCGGGTTATTATTCAAAAGTGTGAATCTGACCTTTCCAAAGGAGTATTGTCTGACTGGTTGAATGTTCTTATTTCTCTTTGCTTGCAGCTATGTATCAATGAAATACAATAGAATATAAGGTGGCACATTAAAAAGGAAAATAGTACATATGTGAACATGAACTAGCTAAATCTTCTAATACCACCTCTTTGCCAAAGAGCTACTATTTCCTGATAGCTCTCTGTATCACAAGATTTGAATTGAAATTTGTGTCAAAGCATATCTAAGTCTCATAAAAATCCACTAGTACATCTTTTATTAGGAGAGTCCAGGATATGCTCAGGAGACATTAGGACCAATCTGGAATTTAGGGTTCAGAAATGAAGCAGAATGTAGCCATGTGGTGTGGGGTTGCTATTAAAAGGAGTGGAACTAACAGCCCACGTCAGCTTCTACCAAAGGAGGCTGCTGCTAAATGAGAACTGTCCCAGTTTGGGCATGTAGATTTAAAAAACCACTGGATCCTCTGCATTCTAAGATTATAGAACTAGAAGTCATGGAAGCTTGGTTTTAGATGGGGTTCTACCATAAACTAGTTTTAAAACCTTATAAATTAATTTAGTAACTTATTCACCAGTAATTTATGGACCACCAACCTTAAGCCAGACACCATTTAGTGCTGGAAATACAGGCGAAGGAAAGAGACAGGGCCTCTGCCCTCCTGAAGCTTACAATTGAGCATGGTTGACAAATATTAAATACAATCATATAATGTGCAATAAATACTATAAACAAAAAGTATAGTCAATTAGGAATTCTAACAGGAAGTGAGTCAGGGAAGGCTTCTGTGAGAAAGTGACATTTAAGCCAGTAGTTCTAAATTTTGCACATTAAAATCACCTGAAGGAGCTTTAAAATCAATGAGTGCTTGACCCCATACCAGATCAAAGGAACTGAATCTGAGATTGAGGTCCAGGTAGTATTATTTATTAAAATCTCACCCAAGTGAATATAATTTGCAGCCAGCATTGAGACCACACATTTCAGCTGATGTCGGATGGTAGGAAGAGGCTGAGTAGAGAGTACAGGGGAAAGTTTTCAAGGCAGAAAGAATGATATTTGTCAAAGCACTGGAAAGAGCCTGCCGTGTTTAGGAGTTAAAAGGAATGCACTGGGAGATGCATTAGGCAGAGACATTGGATCTGGGTCTCTCTGTAAGCAATCTGAAGGATTTGGGATTTTATGCTAAGTACAATGTAAAGCTATTAAACAGAACTGACATGACCAATTTTTAAAGATTGCTTTGGCTCCTCTCGATAGAAATCACCAGAATGGTCAAAAGAGGAACAAGGGATGAAAGAGATAAGAGATAATGATGATGGCTTGCACTGGGCTTGTAGCAGTAGAGATGGAGAAAGAATTATTTTGAGCTATTTCAGAAGTAGAACTGACATTTTGATGAATTGAATAAAGGAGGGTGAGGGAAAGGTATGAAAGGAGATTCCCAGGTATCTAGTTTGAACAGCTGGGCAAAAGCATGCACATTTGCTGAGATATGTAACACTGGAGAAGATAAAATGCTTGTACCTGTAAATTTGAGGTACCTGTGACACTCAAGTGCAGGTGTCAAGTAACCAGTTGGATATGTGTCTTAGGAAAAAAGTCTAGACATTCCAGTTTGGAAGTCAGCAGCATATAGATAGTACTTGAAGCTATATGTGATATGAAAGCCTGGAGAGAGAGCACAGAATAAAAGGGCTGAGGTCGTCTCAGTCACCATTTTGTTATTGTAAAATGAAAGGATTGGGTATGATCAGTGGTTCTCAAACTTCAGTGTGCCTCAGAATCATCCAGAGGACTTGTTAAAACATCAGTTTTTGCGTTCACCTTTGAAAGTCTCTGATTTTGTGGGTCTGGGGTAGGGCCTGTGAAATTGCATCTCCAGCAAGTTTCCTGGGTGATATTAATGCCGGCAGATAGAAGCCATACTTGAAAACTAGACACTCTAAGATCTCCCTTCCTTCTCTAATATTCTACAGTAACATCGCTGTGCTATCTGCAAAAATTTCACAGGAAAACATGTGCAAATGTCAGATAGAGATTTTAGTATTGCAAAATGAAAGAATTGTAAAATGAAAAGATAGAGAGATGTGAGCACAGGAATGGTTAAGAGTTGTTTCATGCCTTCACAATTTGTTTTTTTAATGTTGGGCAAATTGAGCAGTTGACAAATATTTGTTGAGCATCTTCATGGAAAACATTGTATGGAAAAATAAATCAGCAATTCTCTCAAAGAAGTTTAGTGTATACATTCTCTTGTTGGTGTTGCAGCTGTTTTTGAACAACCTATTGAAATTTAGAGAATTCAGTTCCTTAAGCATCATTCTGTCATTCGCAAAGAAACCTTGAGGTAGAGATAAGCAACACAGACCACAATATAGGCATTTTGCACCTTGCACACAGACGCGCACAGAGAATCAATTAAGATTGTGAGAACTGGACTCCCCTCGTGGCGCAGTGGTTAAGAATCCGGCTGCCAAGGCAGGGGACACGGGTTCAAGCCCTGGCCCAGGAAGATCCCATGTGCCACGGAGCAACTAAGCCCGTGCGCCACGACTACTGAAGCCCGCGCACCTAGAGCCCGAGTTCAGCAACAAGAGAAGCCACGGCAATGAGAAGCCCACGCACCGCAATGAAGAGTAGCCCCTGCTCGCAGCAACTAGAGAAAGCCTGCGCACAGCAACGAAGACCCAAAGCAGCCCAAAAAAAAAAAAAAAAAAAAAAAAAAAGATTGTGCGAATAGTGTTTTATTTTACTCTTATTACTTCATCTCATTCACGCTTGACATTAAGAAGTACACAGCTCATCATTTAAAGGAAGGTTTAAGGTACATTATTATTATTAGTTATTGGCAGCCAAAATTTTAAAAAAGCAAACATATTCCCTACCTAGACTTCTCAATTGCCACATCATCAAAGAATTTGGATTACACATTTTTCATAGAATTGTCAAAATAGATACATTATTCAATCTCAACCTACCTCTTCTGCGGATGGTTCCTGGATAAGTAAAGCTGATGCTTCAAAAAGGACACAGTAAACAAACTTACCAAAACCATTTGAGAGAACTCTACCTACTCTTCCAATTTCTAAAGCAGCATAGTGATACTATTTATGCAGATACAACCACATACTCTTCCTCCAAATCCTAATTTTCTAACAGGTTGTGTTTGTTTTCAGGAGCAGTAGTTACAAGGTTGCTGATTGAGGTAAGAGCCTCATTCTGCGGAAAAAATGAAATAGATCAAAGTGTCATAGAACGTTGCTAAACTGAATAGCAACTCCCCTGTCTGGGCTGGGCACTTGCTGTGATTTTTTAATGTCACCAAATAAAAGTTTTAAGCTACCCAGGGACAAAGACCAAAGGACTTTTTTTTATTCCTTGGTTTCCTACCCAAGACATTCAATTCAAATAGCACTTGCATTGTTTCCAGCCCTCAACTGAAGGTGATGAGCTTTACTTCAAACACTGTAGGTCCAAGATCCCTAAGTTGATAAGCTTGTTTGGACAAAATGGTGCACCCACAGACAAGCTCCTATGCATGAAGAGCAGGTGCTTCAAAGAGAAGAGGTCACCTACCCTCTTTTTTTTACCTCTCAGTGACAGAAGTCATGAGCCCTGGCTAATATCCAGCCACAACTCTCACCTCATGTGAGGTGAGTTCCATGTGATATCCAAACACAACTTCCTAACCTCAGTTAAGACATTACAGGACAGCTCCCCTCTATTCTCTGGTAGAAATATTAAGCTATAAGTAAGCAGAATTTCTGGACAATGAGGGTCTTCTCATGGGAGTTTTGCAAGCAACACACATCCTATTCTCTTGCTGAGTGACAAGGGAAGGGACAAAAAACCTTGGTGTGCTTTAATGTTTCTTCATCCATTTGTTTCCCATGAGAAAGAAAAAAGTATTACTTTCTTTATGGGTCTTCAGTCTATTAATTTAATTTTTTTTTAATTAATTTTAATTATGGATTCTTCAGTCCCATAAAGGGGAATCTGACTGAGGTCTCTTATTACAAAATGGCTGACAAAGGTATTAAAATATAAATAGCAGAATGTTCTAAATCAAAATCATGGACGTAAGCAGAGGCACAAGAACCTATACATATGTGATATGTGAATAGAAGTAAACAATATTTTTTAAAACAACCAATTAGGTAGCTGTGTTAATTTGAGTCCTCTGAGAAACAGATGTCAAGAGAGGATTAGACCTCTGAAAAAGAATAGTAATGTTCTTTCCAGCAAAACATTTCAGATGAAAAAGAAGAGTATTGATTTAGCTGCATTAATAATAATACAACTGATATTCATTGAGTTTTTATCAGGTTCCTGGCACTAGTACATATATATTTTACATGTTCTATGTCACTTAATTCTCACAATCAACCTGTATGATGTGTGCAGGGGGTCTATTGTTACTCTCACTTAACAGATGAGGAAATTTATTTAAGCAATTTACCCAGAGGAAATTTATTTAAGCAATTTACCCAAAGTACAGCCAGTAAATGATAGGGCTGAGATTTCAGTCTAGTTAGCCTGACAAAGTCCTTTCCCTTAAACTGATTTGTACCCCCCAAACAAATGAAAATAATCAGTAAATCGATAAACATGCATTTATTGGACATCTACTGTGTTCTCAGTGCTCTGAAGGATACTAAAGAACAGGAATCTTTGGCGTTTATGACCGTACAGTGTAAAGATGCAACAAGAGAGACAAATCTTTTATAGATAAATGATATGAGACTATATACAATTAAGTACTAAATTATACGGCTCATTCTGGAAGTGCTGTGGGAGTTTAGAGGAAAGATTATTAAATAAGTATTTAAGTGAGACAGAGCAGAATTCCTAAGGAGGTGGGGTTGGAACTGCTCTTTGGATCATGCATAAAGTTTAAATAGGCAGAGAGTCAAAAGGAAGGACTGATAGCCGAAGAGAATAACAGGAACAAAAACTTAAGGGCGGAAATGAGTGACACATTCCCAGGACCACGAGGGGTGGAAGCCACAAGACAGGTAACATATCTATCCAATTACATTGGAAGTTTTGTTTGAGAAAGTCAGGTGCTCCATAAATGTTCATCAGTCAGTGAATCAACGAATAAATGAATGAGTAAATGCTGATCATATTTCCAAAATTATAGAAGGATGAAGTTAAATTCTCTCTTTAAATTCAATCTCTTCTCTTTTTTTCTGTGTCTTTAAGTTTAGTGATAAAATGCCATGAAAAGGTTAAAACAGAAAACTAAATCTCTGGAGTATACCTGCTGTATTGACAGGATTCACTTCAAAATTTACCCCTAAAAATCAGACACCTAGAATCCTAATAGAAAATGATCCTTTAGTTATCTATGTATTTCTATAAAATTTCTCCGATTTCAGCCACACTATGACTTTAATTTTTAAAAATCTCATTAATAGTATCCCTTACTGAAGCTGAATCTTAAAAAGAGAAATTTTCTCAAGGGATAGACAACATCAGAGAATTATGAAAAGCATAAAGTAACAAAATGAATTACATGGTTTGAATGGGAAAAAGAGACATGAACACCTTAGTATTTTCTTTAAAAGACATTGAGAAATATTTCCCAAATATACATGGGAAGTTAATGGTAGCTTGATAAGTCAATTTAAAATTTCTAATGTGAAGAATTTTTCTAGGCTTGAAGGAATTGGGGTCAGAGAATAGAGACTCTTTCTTTATCAAGCAATAGATCATGCAATGACAGCCCGTGTGAACACACAGCACATCTTCAGAATCTCAAGGCTGCAGGAAGGTCAGCTTGTGGCACTGTGTTCTTTGTTTCATATCTCCAGTCAAGCTTAGAATGTTTTGTGTGTAACAATGTGAGAAAAAAAAACTTTAAAATGACCTCTGGCATGAGGGGAAAATTCCCTTGGCTTTGTTGAAATAATCATTACCATTCAATTTATACTAATCATTTGGCCAATTCTATACCCTCACACATAAAACATCCAGCAAAAGATTGCTATAGTGAAAAGAAAATGCAAACCTCACCCTTCCCTACCATATGAAGTCAGCAACAGGGAACACAATTAGTAAATTAGCAAACTGTGTTAAAAGAACTCCATAACCAATCAAGTTCAGTATTTCTAGGGCTGGGATATCATCTGTGGTACTGCGGTACTGCTTTGTCAACAAGGATTCCCTTGACAACGTGAAACAGCAATTTCCAATTAAAACGTTTTAAAATTTAAAGCCATTCAAGTGCTACACAAATTATGTTTTCTCAACCAGAGAAGCTCCAGTTACTCTTTGGATTGATGGGAAGACTTACACAGGATGATACCTCCCAAAGTGTGTTAAATGAAACCTTAGTTCCAAAGGATGTTCACAGCTGTGACAGGAAGAAATGGTCCTGTGATTAAAGGCTGGATGAAACAAATGTCTTTACTACTGGGATTCCCAAACTCCTTCATATGATGATGTGCATTATTAATATGAAGGGGGAATAGTATGTGACATTTTCCCAATTTAATGGACGATAGAACTCACTTTTAATTGGGCGTAGGGTAACTTTCCAGGAAGTATAATTTAAGCATTTTTTAAAGAGAAGGGGAGGAGAAAAACATGAAAACACTAAAGATGAGGCAACTCATTTTGAACCTGCTCAAACAACGTGGGCTGTTTTATGTGTGTGTGTATTTGTGTGTGTGTGTGTGTGCATTTAAAATGAAACTACAAAATTCTTCAAAGCCAAAGTACATTTGAGTTGGGCAAAAATATGATTCTTTTAAGGTACTATGTTGTTCCAGCTTCCTTTTCAATTACCTTAAGCGTTCTGCAGGTAGGAAAATGTTTTTTTAAAAGTAGAATTTTGTGTGGAAGTTAAAACATTAGAGAATTTACAGTGACATATTTTAAATTAAATTCTTTAGAAGAAAAATGCACAAAATGGAAAAAATGTATCATAAAACATGAATAAATGAGAACTTGAAAAAATCTGATATTTTGCCACCCTTACACTTCTACTAGCATCCCTAATAAAAACAATCATTTAAAACATATCAAAATTTTTATAATTATTTTCCATCAATTGCTAGGGGATAGAAATTAAAACTATACTTAACTATAATCTGGCCACAGATGTTTACTATTCTTTGAAAATGTTAATCTCAAAATTTGGAGCATCTTATATATTCTATAAAATGAGATGAAACTAAATCTATGGATACACACTATTTTGAGAAATAATATACATAGTTTATAATATCTTTAATTTTTTTAATTACATCAGAAAATTTTCATGAAGAATTATCTTTTGTAATAACATTTTGAATATTTTATAATCATATTCAAACATAGAGAATCAACTGCTATTTAAAAAAATAGCAATTTCCAAAATGACTTCAAAGATGAAATAGGGGAGCTGACCTACTTGAAAATAGCTGAGAAAAGAAGGATTTTATAGAAAACCGAATGGAAGAGTAAAAGAGGAAGGTGCTACTTGAACAAAGTAAAAGAGTCAGAGAAGCATGACGTGTGTGGGTCAGGGAAGAGAGTAACCCAGGCCGTAAATGTTCTGAAGCTTATTAGCAGGGGAATTAAATATAAAACTACTCTCTGGTTTAAGACAAGAAGTTACAGACAATGTGTTCCTTGTGTCAATTTCAATCAAATTCAGAATACAAGATACCCCTGATGTCTTTTCCCAGATCTTCATCAGTATACAAGGAATAAGTATTTATTTTGCAAAGCATAGTTATTTTTAAAAGTAAGAAAAGAAAGCACAAAGAATGTTATAGAAGCAAAGCATTTTTCTTGCATAAATAGCCAAGGAAATAAAGAACTCAATAAATGTCCAGATGTTTGGATCTTAAAGTATCTTAACAAGAGTTGGATTTGATTTTAGGACTGGTTAATTCAGCAGTTTGGAGCCTGGGTTCTTTCCTCTTCTCAGTCCAGTCACCCTCAACTATCCAACAGGATAGCTGGTTCTATCCTTAGACATAGAATAGTATGGCAACCACAGTTTCAGGAAAATATCCAGACATGACAATATTCAGCGATAGTTTTTCTTCTATGGAATTTTCTTAGAAGTGACGAAAACTCTTTCCAGATCCTCCTAGAAGAACTGCCCTAATAATTGATTGGCCAAAGTTGGTTCACAAACCCACTCTTCAAAGAATCACTAGGACTATCCTTAATCCAATGAGTCCACTACAAAAGCTGGAATGATGATCAGCTTTTCCAGAGGCACATGGCTGGTTGAGGAAGAGGTAAATATCTGGAAGTGATTTTTTTTAAAGGATTCACTCAGGAAGAAGAAAGAATGAAAACTAGGTAGAAACCAACAGTGTCCTTCCTACATGTACATGTTGTCTACATTTTTAAAGACAAAAGATACATAATATTTTTGGAGTTTACACAGTAACACTAAAGAAAGCTTAACTTAAATCAAATATATGAATAAACAGCCCATATTTGAATAATTTTCCTCTTCTGAGAAAGCCAGTAAACTCCTAAGAGCTCAGTTTCTGGAAACCTCATTTCTTAAACATTTACTCTGGTATCCTGGTTCTTTCCTGCAAACAGCCTACTACATATATCTGTGCAATAACTCATTTAAGAATAATGACAGTGCTCTCAGGCAGTTAATCTCATCTGCTTCCCAAGGAAAGACAAATTGTGACACAGTGATGTTAGTGGCTCCCAGAAGTCTGCCACAGCCCTCCTCTCCCTGCATGCTCATGAGAACACCCACAAGTATCAATCCATTCAGTGTCCCATTCTTGTCCTGACGAGCAGTTGTTTACTGTTATTAACAAATCCCTGTTAAGATGGTCATAGGTAATTAATGTTCTGGTGGATAAATTTAGTGCTAAAAGTGAGATTTAAAGAATAACTACCTCTATGAGAGTCATATTTAGAAAGACAGAAATGAAATTATCTTTCATTTCCACACAGCATGAAACTAGAGTGGTCACTAAGATTTGATGGCATCAGAAGTGACACCAAATGGCAATGACAAACTACTATTAGAGCATGAAGAAAATCTCAATCAACCTGCCTAAGAGATAAGGAGACAGTATTCACAGGTCTCTTCCTGCTTCAGGCTTTTGTCCCCACCCTAGCCTCACCCCTGGTGGGGAGGGGTATTTAAACTCAATAATTCAAAGAAGTTTTTCTATGAAAGCAGATGGTTAATAGCGAGATGAAGTGTTTCTTTATCTGGTATGTTCTCTGTTTTGAGAAATACAAGGATCACCGTAAAATAGGGCTTGTCAGATGGAGCACAGGGCATTGCAACAGGATTAAGTAGAGAAAGGAGTAGAAAAAAGGAAAGAAAAAGGATAGGGGACTCCTAGTGCCTGTGAGAAGTTTGTGCAATATTGAGGAACAAATACTTATGAAGAACAAATACTTGTTTCTCAATAAAGAATACGAAAGGTTTGCACTCTGCTTTGAATCCTAGTCAATCATAAATAACATTAGATCTTTCCTGATGATGGATAAAGTCTATGAGCCTCTTCAGTACATCATAACAAGGGCACACTTATCATAGGGAAACTTCACCCAAGGTTCAAATGCCAGCTACTCTCAAAGTTCAATTCTGGCTCCAGGATTGGGGTTAGCATGGGTCGCTGGCTTCCCCTTCTCACTTAGGAAGATATTTAGCTTTTTGCTACCTCCTTCGTCTAACTAGAGAATAATGTTTACTTCAACATCTAAGAGGCAATGAAGCAAACTGCAGCTGGGCATCCCCACAGGCAACACTACAGCTCACCTTGGTTCCAGAACATTGGCCATGTAACAGCATTAGTGCAAAGCAAACCACAGCTCTATCATCTTCATCTTTTTTATAGATTAGGAAAACAGAAGTTTCCAAAGACTCCCTATTAATAATAACTGATAGGAGGTACATGAAAGTCCAGCTATAGTGCCATGTTATAGGGGAGGAAGTGATCAATGGGTCTAGCTGCAATTGATTGCTCCAATTAAAATAATATTTAACTTCAAATTTGTACCAAATCAGAGGTAAGGAACATTGGCTGGCATGCCTTTTGTTCATTCAATGATTAGCAAATATATATTAAGCACATATTACTATGTGCCAGTAATTTGTTATAGGTGTTAGAGATACATTGTTAAATGAAACTGACCTTCTCTGCAGCTAAATGTAGCCAAACAAAACCACAGTATTTCTGGAGTTTACATAGACACACTAAGGAAAGCTTCACATCCACATAAGAATGATTTTATATGCAAATAACGTTTCTATCTGAATCACTCAGAACATGTTTTAGCAAAGATACCATGTTCAGTTCAGTGATAAACAAGCTATGCAGTGTAAATATAAACAAATAGTCCAAATGACAACATAAGTATTAGGCAGCTTCAGTAGCGTATAAACAAAACTTGCTGTTAAAGGCCAGTGGGTGACTTCATGACCATCTCACCATAGCCAGACTCAGGCATTCCCATTTTACAGACAAAGACGCAGAGAGGATATACTTACATAAGTTCATTCAGCTACCACATGTTGGGCCAGAATTTTTCCCAAGTCACATAGTGTGCATTTTCACTTCAGGTCATGTCCCTGTAGCCCTTTACTCCTTTCCTCTGATTATCCCCCAGTTTCTTCACCTTTGTCCATAATTGTTCTGAGCAAATTTTAGTGTATTTACACAAATCTACATGAATTATAGATACCAACTTAAAACATAAAATAAAGATTGTTAGGATTTCTGAGGTTATTTGCAGTTAAATATCACTTGAAGTAAGTTTCGTTTCATGGCCAGTCTAAGCAGCTGCACCTCAGAGTTCTAAGTATTTGTCATTTGTTCCCAGAACCACTGCCTAAACCCAGACCCTTGGCCCTTGGTTTTTTTTAAAGAGCTAAAGGGAGAGTCATTCCTCCATGTCTTCTTCAGCCCCCAATCTCCCCATCCCAGACAGCTATTATCTACCATCAACAAGTCCATGTTTACCTCTTGACTGCATCCTTTTTTAAATTTGAGGATGTTTTCTGCCAAAACAGCTCAGTCTCGTTTTCACCTTGTAGGTGAGTGGTTCTCATACACTAGGTTGCCTCAGAATCACCATGAGGGCTTGTTAAAATAGATTTCTGGACCCCACCCCCAGAGTTTCTGATTCTGTTGGTCTAGGGTAGGGTGGGGCTTGAGAATTTGCATTTCTAACAAGTTCCCAGGTGGTGTTGATGCTGTAGGTCCAGAGACCGCTCTTTGAGAACCACGGCTCTAGTTCAGTGACGCTCAGTACTGACTACATATATGAGTCCTCTGAAGAGATTTTTTTAAACGGAGCTATCCAATGTCTCCAGAGATTTTCATTCAAATGTCAGACTAGGGTAGGGCCCAAGCATCATTTTTTAAAAACTTTCTACATCTATGAGAACAGGTAAAATTTTAAATTGTGGCAATACAAAATGCTGACCATGATACAGAGAAACTGGATCTCTCACACTTTGCTGATGGGGTTGTAAATGGTGCAGCCATGAGGGAAAATGGTTTGATAGTTTCTTTAAGAACTAAACATACACTTACCATACAATCCAGTCATTGCACTCCTGGGCATTTATTCCAGAGAAATGAACACATGTTCACACAGAAACCTCTACATGATAGTTCATGGCAGTTTTATTTGTAATAGCCCCAAAATGGAAACAACCAAAAGGTCCTTCAAAAAGTGAATGGTTAAATAAACAGTGGTATATCTACACCCAGGAATACTACTCAGTAATTGAAAGGAATGAACTACTGCTATAGGCAACAACTTGGATAGCTCTCAAGGGCATTATGCCAAGTTTAAAAAAACAGATCTCATAAGTTACATACTGTATGATTCCATTTATACAACACTTTTGAGATGATTAAATGACGGAGATGGAAGACAAATTAGTGTTGTCAGGAGTTAGGAATTGTTGGAGGGGTGAGAGTGACTGTAAAGAGAACACAAAGGAGATCTTTGTGGTGAAGGGATAGTTTCCTATCTTGATTGTGGTGGTGGTTACAGGAATCGACAGGTGATAAATGACATAGAGCTATACACAAGGATTATATCAATGTCAGTTTCCTGGCTTGGATATTGTACTATAATTATGTAAGATGTAACCATTGAGGGGGAACTTGTTGAAGTGTACACTGGTCTTCTCTCTACTTCTTTGCAACTTCCTGTGAATCTATAATTATTTCAAAATTAAAAGTTAAAAAAAAAGAGAAAGGAAAAAGAACCTTACCCTGAGCAGCCAGGGTTTAGAAACACAAACACAGCTCTGGCTGAGCACAATCCTGATGCCCACCCCTATGCTTCTGTTTTAAGCCTCTGTCTTTCCTGAGGCCTCTGCACTGCTCTGTCCACACCTGGCTCAAATCTGTGTAGACTACTTCTTCTTTTACAATTCCCTATATTGGCTGACTTTTTCATATGCTGCTGTAGAGAATTAACTGATATTACCTATTAGGAGAGGCAACTGGGCAATATCTATCAAGGCCCTTAAAAATATTTATATCCTTTCGGCCAGTATTTCCCATCCTAGCAATCTATCTTAAGGAAAACACCAGAGATGCAGTCAAAAGACTTACTGCAGTTCTAATCACAATAGCAAAAAACTGAATGCAACCTAAGTAGCTAAATAAATGTAGACACATCCACATGCTAAAATGAGGCATGATTTTAAAATAAAATTATTGATAAATATTTGCTAAATCTTATAAAGAATGATTCCAAAAACTGTATGTGGATTTTGTCTTCAGTTACATTAATTTGTATTTGCAAAGAAAACATGCTAAAATGTAAATGGAGATAATATTAAGTGATTGGATTATAAGTAATTTTGGATTTTCTTTTTCTAAGTTCTTCCGAATTTTCTGATTTCATATGATGAGCATGAAATATTATCATTAAAATAATGCTTTCCAAGGCAGATGTTGCTTAAGAGTCAACTCTACAGGCTTTCAGAATGCTTAAAATGAAAACCTTGCCCCTAAACATATATAGAAACACAGTCTACTTCTGTCCACACTTTATTTCAGGCTCTCTTGTAAACCTCTGGATTCTCCCAGCTAACACAAAGTCAGACTCTTTTCCAAACGCATGACAATCGTTATTCATTCTGGCTCCCATCACTTACCTCACCCAACCTTCAGCCTATGCCCCTACCATTCTACCATCTGATATCACCACAGTATTGCCTCCCTCCATCCCCTCAGATATGAGAGTACTAGAGCTATTAAAACAGACAAAGGGAGCAGTAATTTCTGTTTACATCTAATTAAAAATCTTCCATAAACACTGAGAAATTGTCCTACAGCTCTTGGCTGCCAATAAAAATTCCTTTAAATGAATACTTTCAATGTTTATGACTTAGAAATACAGTTTTAAGGGCCACAGTATTGTGTTATCAATTTCTTTTTCTGTAATTAAGTTTCTCTCTGGCAGTTTGAACTAGTCCAATGAAGGGCTTTAATAACAAAAATTATTTGTGTTTTACTTTTCCTGGATTCAAGTTTTATTTTAAAAAAGAACACAAAAATGAAGTTATCTTTATCTCTTTAATTTGATTATATTCTACCCATTAAAATATTTATATAAATCTCATTAAAGTATGAATAAGTATTTTTATGGTGCTTGATTTTACAGCACTCCCTGGGGTTCTTTTAAACGTCTTCCCTTGTATATTTTCTAGATTATAGATCACCAAGGTGCTGTCCTTCACATTGCCTCATTCATCTTAATAATCTAAAGATCTTCCAGTAATTACAGTTCAGAGATATACTTTCTGTTGGAGTTTTCAGCACTGCAAATCTGAATCTGTTATTTTAACCATTTGAGAAACAGATATACCCTAAAAGTGTTACAGAGTAACTACAACCACCGGAGTCCCAAATTCTAGTTCACCTCTCACATTCACTGCATTGACTTGGCAGATCAGTAACCTCAGTGTTCTCATGTGTAAATTGAAAACACTGGATCAGATGATTTCTAAAAGCTGTCTGATGGATTCCATCTTGTTTTCTGAGCTTAAGATGCTCAGCTCTGTATAGATACAGGAAACTAGACTACTCCCGCTGTTGCAATCCATTTCCTAGCAGCATGCATCTTGGATACGCTTCTTTTAAGAAGTGAGATCAAGTAAGCGATACCTGGGCTTCAGACGCCAAAGCCTGATTCCTATCAACTCTAAAATGCAGAGAAACATGCACTTAAAATATTATAGTTTAAGTTCAAATTTCCTCAAATCAGGTGCATAGCTTCTTGGATAGATTTATACTAGTGTAAAGCATCAGGGGACCAATCTTGAGTTAGTTTTGGACTATGGACAGTCATTTGACAAGATTCCAGTTAAACTTCAGAGAATGTTGTAAACTCACAGGGCACTTCCATTACAAAGCACCACAATGACTGGCTAAAGACTTTTCTTTGTTCTTATTTGTTGATGATTGAAAACCGACCATGAGAAATCTCAGAAAGAGGGAGTGCCAAGAGCCTACACCTGATGGACGGGTTAATTTAGATTGCAATCCAGAGCATACATTTTATTTACAGTGAGTTAAACTTTGAGAAATTTTAAAATGAAGAAACACAAATCAGAATTAAAATATGGGGGTTATAATTTATACAGAGCTTCATTTTGGGTTTACCTTTCTAATTATTAACATAATTAGTACTAATGATTAATTAATAATTTTCAGCAGGCATTGATTATCTACATTGTATATTTCTTTGTGTTAGAGTATATGTAATTGAGAAGATATATATTCACTGTCATTCTTTCCACAAATATTTATTAAATGTGTATAATACGAAAAACCTTATGCTAAAAGAAATATGAATCTTAAGTAAATAACAACAACAATAATAGCTAACAATTATGGAGTGTCATAGCACTGTTATGGCACTGTCATAAATATATATATATATATGTATTAGCTCATTAATCTTTCCAGCAACCCATGAGATTGGTAATGTTATCATTTCCATTTTACAAATAAGAAACTGGAGGCATAGTTGCCTTGCCCAGGATCTGGGTTGCAGATCTATTATTTGGCATGGACTCTAAGTTCAGAGTCTCAGGATCTTTACTACTATAATACAAGTTTTAGGGGTAAAACATGAAATTGCAGGGGGTTTTTTGGTCAAAATGGTTTAATATCATCAATTCCATATGGTTCAACCAGGTTTGCATGCATAAAATAAAAAGTCAGTTCTCCTAACAACAGGTTGTAGGAATTTAAAGGTGGTAGAAATAACCAAAGAGCTTGTGTGCTCAAACAAGGTTTCATGAAGAAGCTGGAAACTGATCTCAGCTTTAAAGGGCAGAACTTAGATAAAGGAGAAAACAGGAAGTGTTTTCCAAGTGAGAAGCCAGGGAGGTAAGAATGTACGCATGTCTTCTGTAAGCACTGACCTTCACTTGGTTCTTGTTATAGAGTCTTACCCTTATCTCCTGCTTAATTTCAAGATTCCAGTGACCCCCAGTACCACCAACAACTAATTTTCCCTAAACAGCAGTGTTATGGGTTGAACTGTGTCCCCTCCCCCATCCCAAAATCAAATTTTGAAGTCCTAACCCTCAGTACCTCAGAATGTGACCTTGTTTGGAAACACAGTCACTGCAGATATAATTAGTTATGATGAGGTTATTAGGGTGGGCCTCAATCCAATATGACCAGATTCCTTAATAAAAGGGGAAATTTGCCACAGACATACACATGGGAGAACACATGTGAGGATAAAGGCAGAGACTGAAGATGAAGCACAGAAATGCTCTTTATAAACCAAGGAACACCAGAAATTGCCAGCAAACCATCAGAAGCTAGGCAAGAAACATGAAGCACATTCTCTTTCACAACCCTCAGAAGTAACCAATCCTGCTGACACCTAGACTTTGGACTTCTGGCATCCAGAACTGTGAAACAGTAAATTTCAGGTTGTTTAAGTCACCTGGTTATTGGTACTTTATTATGGCAGCCTTAGCAAACTATACGAGGGGAAACACAGGAGACCTTCGTCTTCCACTCACTACTTGGGTGTCCTTATCTTTCCTCCCCTCCCCCATCATGCACACTGGGAAGAGAGTCATAGGAATTCCTCTGGCCTCCAAATCCTGAGCCTTGATCAGCACATCAGTCCTTCTCTCTCAATGTTTTATCATTAAAAAACTTGGCCATTAACCCAAACTCTCTTCTTTAAACATTCTGACTTTTGCATCTTCCAAGTTACATATTTTTGTGGTATAAGAATCTACTAAGATCTATTATCCCATTAGACCTGTGTCTACAGTTGTCTCTTAGTCTCAGCATTTTAATCTTCCAGTTTAAGAACTGTTATAAGCAACCTAAGGGAAAAGAATCTGAAAAAGAATTATATAACTGAATCACATTGCTGTACACCTGAACTAACATGACATTGTAAATCAACTATACTTCAATAACATTTTTAAAGATAAAAAATAAAATAAAAATAAAGTCCCAAATGGATTTAAACCTACGACTCTAAACTCAGAATCATCTGTTGTAATGATTATATCATTTGCTCTATATATCAGATGCTAGCCCATTAGCTACAAAAAAAAAAAAAAAAGAATTGTTACAAGCTGTACAAATACTTAAGACATTATTTTATAGTAACATTTGTCTCCCCAGAAATATCCAGATCCACTTCTAAGGATAACTATTCAGATTTTTAAAAAGAATGTACCACAATTTCCTGAGGCAATTCAAAAAGAAAATAAATATATAGTGGACATGATTTAATACTTACAACAAGTACTTTTTAAAGCAAATTTACATGTATTACCTCATTCAATCCTCACAACAAGCTATGAAGTGGGTTCTACTATTACCCTGAAGAAAGTGAGGCACAGAGATCAAGGAATTTACTCTTGGCCACACAGATAGTTAGTGTTATAATCAGGTGAAAAGAAGTATTTATTGAGTGCCTACTGCATATGCAACAATACGTCATCTGGTTATCTTTTAATTTCTCTTAATTTTTGGTAACTTTGACCAAAACTGTGTATTTAAGGCATTATTATATCTTTTTTCCAGATCATACAACTGAGGCTTGGAGAGTCTATCCAATATGTCTTGTTCACATTGCCAGTAATTTGGGGGACAATACTTGAGCCCACTGGCAATGTCTTTGGAAAAAGTGTTTAGCCTCCCATTAATTATATTGATCAGTCTCACTACATCTTCATAAATCTTTAATTTTTCTTAATCTTTCCACTGATGTTACTTGTTCACTCCTGTAAACTTTAGAACAAAGGTGATCTCTACAAAGGGCCAATATAAAAACAGCTTCATCTGTGGTTAAGTATCTCCTCTTCGAAGTTGACTTACTGCTTTTCTTCTTTGACCTTTTATCCTGGTTGTAGGCACCAAGCTCATTTTTTTCTTATTCTTTGTAACCCAATCCCCATCTGAATCATGTGTTGAGTAATTAGGTCCCTGACTTGATTTCTTCACTCCAGTATGTTCCTTACTGGCATGAAATTCCTTCTAAATATCAGTATTTAATATCAGTTTTTGTTGGTGATGGTTAACATTCATTCATTTTCAATCATTAGAGGTACAAACAAAGGTTTCTGAAATTCCTTAGGAGGCTTCTGCTGATTATACTATGAAGGAGACACAGTGCACATTCTTTCTGTCCTCTTCTCCTGCATGGACAGAGTGAGAGAAATCCCCACCATTGAAGAAATTTGGTCCCAGAAAGAAATATAATAATAGACCCAGACACCAGAGTGAGGAGAAGGAGCCCAGGGCTTAATTACACTGTATAGGATACAAACCAAGGACTGGAAGTACCATACCAGTTCTTTGCATTGCCAACTCTCTTAAAATATAGGATATTAATAGAAAACTTGAGTGATATTAATGGAAAACTTGAGTTATATTAGCGCCAACAGAGCAGGAAATGATTGCCATTGAAAAAAACTAGTCTATTGCTCACAGTTCCCAAGAGGAAGGAACACACCATGCAAGACCACATGAGGAAAGAGCAGGGTGGGTCAGGAGGCAGAGGGAGAAGGGGGAACTGTAGGCAAGAGCCTTTATTGTGATTTCCATAGGAATAAAAGGGGTAACACAGGGTAAGCAGGCTTAGGATTGGGTATTTTGAATAATTCCAATGGGCTCTGAGGCATAGGGGCTGCCCCTAGCTATCTGGCAGCTGGGCAGGTGGATAGCAGTCCAGATTGTGAGAACTCAGTAAAGGAGGTGGTTAGATTGTAGACTCAGGATTGGTTAGTGTGTATTGGGAAAGTGCACTCACAGGTGAATTCTTTACTATTTCTAGCTATTGGCTAACCCTAGGAGGGGGTGTTCCTCCAAGGCCCCAGATGACAAAGCATCAGAATAAAGAAAATAAAAGGCATGGTTGATACACCAACTAGATGACCACTGAGCTGTTGAATGGTGGGTTTTTTTCCATTTTTAATTTTTATTTAAAATTTTTATCTTTATCGTAATTTGCACGTGTTTTTATTTTGCTATTTTCTAATATTTCAGAAGAAAAATATAACTTCTTATGAACAAAGAGGCTTTTAGGAATTACTAGGTGGATACAGATATTGCTTTAAGAAATAGTGAAAATCACAGTATAAGTAACAATTATTTTACAAATTCATCATGTACAGCATCATTGCAATGTTTGAACATGATATGCAAATTGTATGGTCCATTTTTTAGGATATATGAAATTGTTGGTTACTGTGCTGCATAATAATTGCCATGAACAGTAAACATTTGGTGTAAATGCTTGAGGGTTGCATTGCATTAACTGAGACATTCTGAGATCATTCTGTGGGCAATGAAAAGAAGAATGGTTTTGAGTCTGGAGAGCGACTATCATGGAGAATCTGGCCCAGCCTTACCCCAACCCCAGCCCCTAACCCCAGCTCTCCTCCCTGCTGTCAGAGAAGTCTTGTTGACAATGCTGCTGTCCCCATGGTCGCTGCTCAGGTGGAGCCAGGAAGCATGAATGCAAAAGGAGGTTAAAGCTCCATGAGCTTGAGGAAGAGAAGGCCTTGTTCTGCGGTCTGTGTGGGCACTGCACTTTGATTAAGTACCTGTCTTCAAGCCCCACAATCCACATTACTGTTTACAATTTTCTATTTTAGGAACTCAGAGCAGACTCACCAAGGGACCAAATGGCAGAAGCTAATTGCCAGCCAGTGCTCCCTATCACACGCACCTTCCCTATGTCCTGGAAGAGAATTTATGTCCACTGACCTCAGCTGTATTTCTATGTGCTCTCTCTCTTTTTCTGACTAGATCTAATCCAAAATTTCCCCTAAATCTAACATTTTACTCACCCAGAATTTTAGGGATGTATCTGCAGATAGGAAACCACATGACTAGCCTCAAGCTTCCAGAAGTGATTATGCTTCTCACATTCTCCTGAATCCTGTAAAACACTATGTACTACTCAGAACCACAGGTTACACTTCAAAGAAGTAGATTCCAAATTACACAAAAAAGCATATATACATCTATATCAATGAGTTTCATAATTATGAGTCAGATAGCCGGGTTCAAGTTCTAATATATAAGAGATTAATGGGCAAATCAATTACCTACCCTTGCTCCCTCTTCCTCACCTGTAAAGTGGGGGAAAATTATCACCTCCGCATTGCGATGATCAAATAAGATAAAGTATAGTTAAGTATTGCCTATACTGTAAAGAGCTGGAGAGAAAATACCCCCAAGGCAACCATTCTAGGGTTATGCTTTACCAAAGCTATTCTCTGGCCAAAATCTTAAAGAGGAAAGGGTCTGGATGTTTGTTTTTGATAGAATTGTACAAGTTAGGGTACAATTCACAAGCAATTATGGGTAGAGACAACCCTGAAGAAATAGATTACATGGTGAAAATTTTAATAAGAAAGGGGGAGGATGTTGTATGTCTAAGGCAGCTGGGAAGCAAGGAAAGGGAAGAACTGGGAACTGGTCTAGGTAGTGAAGACATAACAAAGAGCTGGGCCCCTGTATTTTCCCAGCAGTGCTACACAGGTAAGGTACAGTTTTTATATTACTTTCAACAGAGTTCCATTTACCCTAAAGATTTTGCTTTTTGTTCACCTCATCTGCCCAGAAAAACTTTCAAAGTGCTAGGCTAAGCGTTGTTTCCTTATGAGTTAAAATAAGTAATTCTCTTATAAATATTTAAAAGAAATCACCATAGTATGCCTTAATATAGCAGTACACATATCGAAGGAAATTTCTACAATCACAAATATAGAAATGTATGTGTAAATGTGCTCCAAGTCCTCCAGAACTACCTAAGTGCTACAATAGCTTTAAATACATTCTATCAATTTCTGGGACAAGAATCCCATTACAAAAACACAAACTGTGTTATTTAAAACAAAGACATCACTCAACCAAAGAAATGAGTCACTTCTTCAAAAAAGTAGATCACTGACATGGAAAGCTGATACACACAGACACACACACACACAAATATCTGCACACACTTGTATATTAATTATATGTCTATATAAACACATAGATACAGATGATATATAGATATTACATAAAAATCTAAAAATTAAAGTACATTTGACCCTTCAACAACATGGGTTTGAACTGCAGGGGTCTACTTATACATGGATCTTTTTAAATAGTAAATACTACAGTACTATACACATGAATCTGTGGATACAGAGGGCCAAATATAAACTATATTTAGATTAACCCCTGTGTTGTTCAACAGTCAACTCTGTGCACATTTCTTTTTTCAATTCCATAATCCTTTAATGCAATTTTAAGAAAAGATGTTCCTTTTAAAGAAGCACTTGGATAGACATTAGAACAATCTGCTTGAGAAAAGGAAGCAGTAACTATTCTTAAGAAAATTTATAGCCCATATTTTTTGATTCAATGAATATACAGTCCTGTTAATCTGGTGAAAAATTAGACAAATCTGTGTCCCCTTAAAGCAGATGATTGTCTGAAACTAATTACAAAGTCAAGTGTTTGTGTAATTGTGTAAACATTTCTTATAAATTAGTCATTTTTCCACACTATCAAACAATCTGAGACTTAAATTTTCAGGTTTCCATCCCCTGATCGGCAAGTTATTTACCGAAACAAAACCCCCAAATCACTATACACTGTAATTAAATGCTTGCATATGCTTTGAAAATAAAGCAATGATTACAAATTATTCAAAAGCATTAATTTAGGAATAAGTCCAATAAATACACTGATGCACAGGTGTTTCAGGTAGAAATATGCCACTTTTCCTAACCTGTAATAACAGTTGTAGTGATTATAGCTAGTTTTAAACACTTTCTGTTCTGGAAAAGGCCAACAGCAAGAGCTGGTGGCTCCTTGAAACGTAAACATATACTAAGATTTTGCTGGTTCTGTTTTTACTATAATTGTCTTGTCTTTTCTCTCCCTCTTTCCCTTCCTCAGAACAAGATATCAAATAGGTTGGCGTGACCGGAAAAAATAGTCACCTGACAATCAGAAATTCTTAAAGTTGGTGGGTAAATATTCAGTATTAATGTCATTAATGTTTTCATTCACTTATTCATCTATCTATGCATTCAGTCACCAAACATTTATTGAACAACTCTTACAAGTGCAAAATTATTGAGCCCAAAAAGATGTTCAGTTTTTTATCTCAATCAAGTCACACTCTAGTAGGCACATAAGGGAGGAATACTATCCAATCACTGAAGAATTAAAATGATATTTAATTATTGATATTTTAAAATTAAATAATCTGGGAGAGACCTTCAAGACGGCGGAGGAGTATGACGTGGAGATCACCCTCCTCCCCACAAATACATCAGAAATACATCTACATGTGGAACAACTCCTACAGAACACCTACTGAACGCTGGCAGAAGACCTCAGACTTCCCAAAAGGCAAGAAACTCCCCACGTACCTGGGTAGGGCAAAGGAAAAAAGAAAAAACAGAGACAAAAGAATAGGGACGGGACCTGCACCAGTGGGAGGGAGCTGTGAAGGAGGAAAAGTTTCCACACACTAGGAAGACCCTCCAATGGTGGAGACGGGGGATGGCGAGAGGGGGAGCTTTGGAGCCACGGAGGAGAGCGCAGCCACAGGGGTGCGGAGGGCAAAGCGGAGAGATTCCCGCACAGAGGATCAGCGCCGACCAGCACTCACCAGCCTGAGAGGTTTGTCTGCTCACCCGCCGGGATGGGTGGGGGCTGGGAGCTGAGGCTCGGGCTTCGGAGGTCAGATCCCAGGGAGAGGACTGGGGTTGGCGGTGTGAACACAGCCCGAAGGGGGCTAGCGTGCCACAGCTAGCTGGGAGTCTGTCGGGAAAAGGTCTGGAGATGGTGAAGAGGCAAGAGACTTTTTCTTGCCTCTTTGTTTCCTGGTGCACGAGGAGAGGGGATTAAGAGCGCCACTTAAAGGAGCTCCAGAGATGGGCCCAAGCCGCGGCTATCAGCACGGACCCCAGAGATGTGCCTGAAATGCTAAGGCTGCTGCTACAGCCACCAAGAAGCCTGTGAGCAAACACAGGTCACTCTCCACAGCTTCCCTGCCGGGAGCCTGTGCAGCCCGCCACTGCCAGGGTTCCGTGATCCAGGGACAACTTCCCCGGGAGAACACACAGCGCACCTCAGACTGGTGCAACGTCACGACGCCTTGGCCACTGCAGGCTCACACCGCATCCGTACCCCTCCCTCCCCCCAGCCTGAGTGAACCAGAGCCCCCTAATCAGCCGCTCCTTTAACCCCATCCTGTCTGGGCAGGGAATAGATGTCCTCAGGTGATGCACACGCAGAGGCGAGGCCAAATCCAAAGCTGAACCCCAGGAGCTGTGCGAACAAAGAAGAGAAAGGGAAATCTCTCCCAGCAGCCTCAGGAGCAGCAGATTAAATCTCCACAGTAAACTTGATGTACCTGCATCTGTGGAATACCTGAATAGACAACGAATCATCCCAAATTGAGGAGGTGGACTTTGGGAGCAATGGTAGACTTGGGGTTTGCTTTCTGCCTAATTTGTCTCTGGTTTTATGTTTATCTTAGTTTAGTAATTAGAGTTTATTATCACTGGTAGATTTGTTTATTGATTGTGGTTGCTCTCTTCCTTTTTTTTTATATATATATATATATATTTTTTTCCTTTTTCTCTTTTTGTGAGTGTGTATGTGTATGGTTCTTTGTGTGATTTTGTCTGTATAGCTTTGCTTTTACCATTTGTCCTAGGGTTCTGTCTGTCCATTTTTTGTTGTTGTTGTTGTTGTTTTAGTAAAGTTTTTAGCACTTGTTATCATTGTTATCATTGGTGGATTTGTTTTTTGGTTTGGTTGCTCTCTTCTTTCTTTCTTTTTTTTTTATTACTTTTTAACTTTTTAATTTTTAATAATTATTTATTATAATAACTATTTTACTTTATTTATTTATTTATTTTTCTTTCTTTCTTTTTTTCTCCCTTTTCTTCTGAGCCATGTGGCTGACAAGGTCTTCGTGCTCTGGCCGGGTGTCAGGCCTGTGCCTCTGAGGTCCAAGAGCCGAGTTCAGGAAACTGGTCCACCAGAGACCTCCCAGCTGCACATAATATCAAATGGTGAAAGCTCTCCCAGAAATCTCCATCTCAATGCTAAGACCCAGCTCCACTCAATGACCAGCAAGCTACAGTGCTGGACACCCTATGCCAAACAACTAGCAAGACAGGAACAGAACCCCACCCATTAGCAGAGAGGCTACCTAAGATCATAATAAGGTCACAGACACCCCAAAACACACCACCATGGACACGGTCCTGCCCACCAGAAAGACATTCAGCCTCATCCACCAAAACACAGGCACCAGTCCCCTCCACCAGGAAGCCTACACAACCCACTGAACCAACGTTAGCCACTGGGGGCAAACACCAGAAACAACGGGAACTACGAACCTGCAGCCTGCAAAAAGGAGACCCAAACACAGTAAGTTAAGCAAATGAGAAGACAGAGAAACACACAGCAGATGAAGGAGCAAGGTAAAAACCCACCAGACATATATTGTATATCAACTATACTTCAATAAAAATTTTTTAAGAAATAATAAAAGAATGAAAAAGAAATTTGCTTTTTAAAGTACACTATAAAATACTGAAAAGACAAGACAAAGACTGGGTTGAAATACATGAAAAACATACAAATCCAAAGGACTTGTGTCTGTAATATATAATGAATTCTTACAACTGAATAATTAGAAGATAAGTAACCCAATAAAAATGGGCAAAAAAGTTAAAACATACTTCACCAAAAATATTGTATGGATAGCAAATAAGTATATTAAAATGTGCTCAACATCATTGGTTATTATAGTGATGTAAATTAAAAGTGCAATTAAACACCCACTAGATTAACTAACATTAAAAATTTAATCACACCAAGTGATGATGAAAATGTGGACCAACTGGAACTCTCAAACTACTGGTGGAAATGTAAAATGTTACAAGTGCTTTGGAAAACAGTTTGGAAGTTTCTTTAAAAGTTAACTATACAGAGTCAGTGTCACGATGGCATACTAGGAGGACGCAGAATTCGCATCTCCTCACTACTAGGGCAACTACCAGGCACTGGTAGGGGACCACGGACACCTAAGGGGACGGGAGGGAACCCCAGCGACTGGTAGGATGTGAAGTGTGAGGGGGAGTGAAGGGGGAGGAGAAGTGGAGGAGGGATGAGACTGGCGCCCTTGAAGGGCAGCTGGGAGAGGGGAAAGTATCCCACGCCCGAAGGGGGAAATTGGGGGACCATTGGGAGGGCAGAGGACCAAAAGGGAGCATGGCCAGGTTTCCCCTGCCCACTTAGACCCCCAGGAGCCTGTTGATATCCCGAGCCTGATCCTCTGCCCACCTAGGCCCCCTCCAGCCACACGGGCCCTGAGGGAGTGGGAGGGAGGGAAGGGGGAGCAAAAGTAAAGGCCGGACCTCCAGGACCAGCACCCCTGAGAGGTGGCTGGGGGAGGGAAGGAGTTCCTACACCCAATGGGACCCACCCACAGTTAGGGGTCCAGCAGCAATGGAGGAGACCCTGGAGGAGATGGTGGGGGAGAGGGGCACGAAGGAATGGAAGGGAATGCAGCCAGTGCTTTCCCTGTCCACTTAGGCACCAGGAAGCCTGCTCGGCTCCTGGGCCTAATCCTCCACCCTGCAAGCCTCCCTGCTGCCGTGCAGAGCCCAAGCCCCGCCCCTACACCCCCACCCAGGACCCCACCTCTACACTTGGAGACCCCCCTCCAACGAGCTGGGCCTAAACCCCACCCACACACCCTCACGCAGGGCCCTACCTCCAAACTCCAAAACTCCACACTCTAGAGGCCCTCCATTCGACATGCTGCCTCTCCCCTTCTGCGCAGGTCCTAAGCAGAGGCCCCACCCCACGCTCAAACGTCACCCCCCACCCACCTAGGTCCCACCCTACACAAAACCCCGTCCCTGCCTAAGTTCCACTCCCCACCTAAACTCCGCCCCCATAGCTAAGGCTTTTTTTTTCTTCTCTTTTTTCCTCTTTTACATTGGGATCCTGGTTTACCTTGTTGATTCACTGTTGTTGATCCCTTTCTATTTTTATTTTTCCTAATAACTCTTATTTTTCTAATTGTATTTTATTCTTTATACTTTGTTATTCTTCTGTTCCTTTTGGCTTGTTACCCCCCTTTGTTTTTTTCTGTTGTGGTTATATTTTACTTTGTTGCAGTTGTTTCAAATACAGTTTTATTTTTCCTAATATATTATTTATCTTTCTCATTTTATTTTGTTTTTTTTTTTTTTAATTCAAATTTTACTAGGTATCCTCTATTTTTTTTTTTTAAAGTAACTTTTTTAAATTATTTATTTATTTATTTATTTATTTATTTATTTATGGCTGTGTTGGGTCTTCATTTCTGTGCGAGGGCTTTCTCCAGTTGTGGCAAGCGGGGGCCACTCTTCATCGCGGTGCGCAGGCCTCTCACTATCATGGCCTCTCTTGTTGCAGAGCACAGGCTCCAGATGTGCAGGCTCAGTAATTGTGGCTCACGGGCCCAGTTGCTCCGCAGCATGTGGGATCTTCCCAGACCAGGGCTCGAACCCATGTTCCCTGCATTGGCAGGCAGATTCTCAACCACTGCACCACCAGGGAAGCCCCTATTTTGTTTTTTATTCTTTGATATTGTACTGCTCCTTTTTTCTATTTCTTTCTTCCTTTTTTTTTTTTTTTTTTTTTTGCCATGATCTGAAGCTTGTGGGATCTTGGTTCCCAGGTCGGAGGTCAGGCCCGAGTACCTGTGGTGGGAGCTCTGAGTCCAAACAGCTGGAATAACAGAGAACCTCAGATCCCAAGGAATATCAAGCAGAGTGAGGCCTCCTGGAGGTCCTCATCTCAGCACCAAGACCCAGCTCTATCGAACTGTCTGTAAACTCCAGTGCTGGGCGTCTCAGGCCAAACAACCAGTAAGACAGGAATGCAGCCCTACACATCAAAAAAAAAAAAAAAAAAAATGAAATGACAAAAAAATTTCTTAGAGACAAAGGAACAAGGTAAAAACCTACAAGACCAAATAAATGAAGACGAAATAGCCAAAGTACCTGAAAAAGAATTCAGAGTAATGATAGTAAAGATGATCCAAAATCTCGGAAACAGAATGGAGAAAATACAAAAAACATTTAACAAGGATCTAGAAGAACTAAAGAGCAAACAAACAGTGATGAACACACAATTACTAAATTTAAAAATACTATAGAAGGAATCAATAACAGAATAACTGAGGCAGAAGGACAGATAAGTGAGCTGGAAGATAAAATGGTGGAAATAACTGCCAGGGAGCAGAATAAAGAAAAAAGAATGAAAAGAATTGAGGACAGTCTCAGAGACCTCTGGGACAACAGGAAACGCACCAACATTTGAACTATGGGGGTCCCAGAAGAAGAAGAGAAACAGAAAGGGTCTGAGAAAATATTTGAAGAGATTATAGTTGAAAACTTCCCTAACATGGGAAAGGAAATAGCCAATCAAGTCCAGGAAGCACAGAGAGTACCATACAGATAAACCCAAAGAGAAACACACCGAGACATGTATTAATCAAACTATCAAAAATTAAATACAAAGAAAAAATATTAAAATCAGCAAGGGAAAAGCAACAAATAACATACAAGGGAATCTCCATAAGGTTAACAGCTGATCTTTCAGCAGAAACTCTGCAAGCCTGAAGGGAGTAGCAGGACAAATTTAAAGTGATGAAAGGGAAAAACTACAACCAAGATTACTCTACCCATCAAGGATCTCATTCATATTTGACGGAGAAATTAAAACCTTTACAGACAAGCAAAAGTTAATAGAATTCAACACCTCCAAACCAGCTCTACAACAAATGCTAAAGGAACTTCTCTAGGCAGGAAACACAAGAGAAGGGAAAGACCTACAAAAACAAACCCAAAACAATTAAGAAAATGGGAATAGGAACATACATATCAATAAATACCTTAAATGTAAATGGATGAAAAGTGGTCCAACCAAAAGACATAGACTGGCTGAATGGATACAGAAACATGACCCATATATATGCTGTCTACAAGAGACCCACTTCAGACCTAGGGACACATACAGACTGAAAGTGAGGGGATGGAAAAAGATATTCCATGCAAATGGAAATCAAAAGAAAGCTGAAGTAGCAATTCTCATATCAGGAAAAACAGACTTTAAAATAAAGACAATTACAAGAGACAAAGAAGGACACTACATAATGATCAAAGGATCAATCCAAGAAGAAGATATAACAATTGTAAATATTTATGCACCCAACATAGGAGCACCTCAATACATAAGGCAACTGCTAACAGCTATAAAAGAGGAAATCGACAGTAACACAATAATAGTGGGGGACTTTAACACCCCACTTTCACCAATGGACAGATCATCCAAAATGAAAATAAATAAGGAAACACAAGCTTTAAATGATACATTAAACAAGATGGACTTAATTGACATTTATAGGACATTACATCAAAAAAGAGCAGATTACACTTTCTTCTCAAGTGCTCATGGAACATTTTCCAGGATAGATCATACCTTGGGTCACAAATCAAGCCTTGGTAAATTTAAGAAAATTGAAATGGTATCAAGTATCTTTTCCAACCACAACGCTATGAGACTAGATATCAATTACAGGAAAAAAACTGTAAAAAATACAAACACATGGAGGCTAAACAATATGCTACTAAATAACCAAGAGATCACTGAAGAAAGCAAAGAGGAAATCAAAAAATACCCAGAAAAAAATGACAATGAAAACACGATGACCCAAAACCTATGGGATGCAGCAAAAGCAGTTCTAAGAGGGAAGTTTATACCAATACAATCCTACCTCAAGAAACAAGAAACATCTCAAATAAACAACCTAACCTTACACCTAAAGCGATTAGAGAAAGAAAAACAAAAAAACCCTCAAAGTTAGTAGAAGGAAAGAAATCATAAAGATCAGATTAGGAATAAATGAAAAAGAAATGAAGGAAACAATAGCAAATATCAATAAAACTAAAAACTGGTTCTTTGAGAAGATCAACAAAATTGATAAACCATTAGCCAGACTCATCAAGAAAAGAAGGGAGAAGACTCAAATCAATAGAATTAGAAGTGAAAAAGAAGAGTCACAACTGAAACTGCAGAAATACAAAGGATCATGAGAGATTACTACAAGCAACTATATGCCAATAAAATGGACAACCTGGAGGAAATGGACAAATTCTTAGAAAAATACAACCTTCCGAGACTGAAGCAGGAAGAAATAAAAAATATAAACAGACCAATCACAAGCACTGAAATTGAAACTGTGACTAAAAATCTTCCAACAAACAAAAGCCCAGGACCAGATGGCTTCACAGGCAAATTCTATCAAACATGTAGAGAAGAGCTAACACCTATCCTTCTCAAACTCTTCCAAAATATAGCAGAGGGAGGAACACTCCCAAACTCATTCTCTGAGGCCATCCTCACCCTGATACCAAACCCAGACAAAGATGTCACAAAGAAAGAAAACTACAGGCCAATATCACTGATGAACATAGAAGCAAAAATCCTCAACAAATACTAGCAAACAGAATCCAACAGCACATTAAAAGGATCATACACCATGATCAAGTGGGGTTTATCCCAGGGATGCAAGGATTCTTCAATATACGCAAATCAATCAATGTGATACACCATATTAACAAATTGAAGGAGAAAAACCATATGATCATATCAATAGATGCAGAAGCTTTCCACAAAGTTCAACACGCATTTATGATAAAAACCCTCCAGAAAGTAGGCATAGAGGGAAATTGCCTCAACATAATAAAGGCCATATATGACAAACCCACAGCCAAGATCATTCTCAGTGGTGGAAAACTGAAACCATTTCCACTAAGATCAGGAATAAGACAAGGTTGTCCACTCTCACCACTATTATTCAACATAGTTTTGGAAGTTGTAGCCCAGCAATCAGAGAAGCAAAAGAAATAAAAGTAATCTAAATTGGAAAAGAAGAAGTAAAGCTGTCACTGTTTGCAGATTACATGATACTATACATAGAGAATCCTAGAGATGCTACCAGAAAACTACTAGAGCTAATCAATGAATTTGGTAGAGTAGAAGGATACAAAATTAATGCACAGAAATCTCTTGCATTCCTATACACTAATGATGAAAAATATGAAAGAGAAATTAAGGAAACACTCACATTTACCATTGCAACACAAAGAATAAAATACCTAGGAATAAACCTACCTAAGGAGACAAAAGACCTGTATGGAGAAAACTATAAGACACTGATGAAAGAAATTAAAGACAATACAAACAGATGGAGAGATATACCATGTTCTTGGACTGGAAGAATCGACATTGTGAAAATGACCATACTACCCAAAGCAATCTACAGATCCAATGCAATCCCTATCAAACTATCAATGGCATTTTTCACAGAACTAGAACAAAAAATTTCACAGTTTGTATGGAAACACAAAAGACTCTGAATAGCCAAAGCAATCTTGAGAAAGAAAAACGGAGCTGGGGGAATCAGGCTCCCTGACTTCAGACTATACTACAAAGCTGCACTAATCAAGACAGCATGGCACTGGCACAAAAACAGAAATATAGATCAATGGAACAGGATAGAAAGGCCAGAGATAAACCCATGCACATATGGTCACCTTATCTTTGATAAAGGAAGCAAAAGCATACAATGGAGAAAAGACAGCCTCTTCAATAAGTGGTGCTGGGAAAACTGGACAGCTACATGTAAAAGAATGAAATTAGAACACTTCCTAACACCATGCACGAAAATAAACTCAAAATGAACTAAAGACCTAAATGTAAGGCCAGATACTATAAAACTCTTAGAGGAAAACATAGACTGAACACTCTATGACATAAATCACAGCAAGATCCTTTTTGACCCACCTCCTAGAGAAATGGCAATAAAAACAAAAATAAACAAATGGGACTTAATGAAACTTAAAAGCTTTTGCACAGCAAAGGAAACCATAAAAAAGACGAAAAGGCAACCCTCAGAATGGGTGAAAAATTTGCAAACGAAGCAACTGACAAAGGATTAATCTCCAAAATATACAAGCACCTCATGCAGCTCAGTATCAAAAAATCAAAAAACCCAATCCAAAAATGGGCAGAAGACCTAAATAGACAATTCTCCAAAGAAGCTATACAGATTGCCAACAAACACATGAAAGGATGCTCAATATCACTAATCATTAGAGAAATGCAAATCTAAACTACAATGAGGTATCACCTCATACCAGTCAGAATGGCCATCATCAAAAAATCTACCAACAATAAATGCTGGAGTGGGTGTAGAGAAAAGGGAACCCTCTTGCATTGTTGGTGGGACAGTAAATTGATACAGCCACTATGGAGGTTCCTTAAAATCTAATAGAACTACCATACAACCCAGCAATTCCACTACTGGGCATATACCCAGAGAAAACCATAATTCAAAAAAGAGCCATGTACCACAATGTTCACTGCAGCTCTATTTACAATAGCCAGGACATGGAAGCGACGTAACTGTCCATCGACAGATGAATGGATAAAGAAGATGTGGCTGATATATACAGTGGAATATTACTCAGCCTTAAAAAGAAATGAAACTGAGTTATTTGTAGTGAGGTGGATGGACCTAGAGTCTGTCATACAGAGTGAAGTCAGAAAGAGAAAAACAAATACCATATGCTAACACATATATATGGAATCTAAGAAAAAAAAAAAAAAGGTTCTCAAGAACCTAGGGGCAGGACAGGAATAGAGACCAGACCTAGAGAATGGACTTGAGGACACGGGCAGGGGGAAGGGTAAGTTGGGACGAAGTAAGAGAGTGGCATGGACATGTATACACTACCAAATGTAAAATAGATAGCTAGTCGGAAGCAGCCACATAGCACAGGGAGATCAGCTCGGTGCTTTGTGACCACCTAGAGGGGTGGGATAGGGAGGATGGGAGGGAGCCACAGGAGGGAGGAGATATGGGGATATATGTATATGCATAGCTGATTCACTTTGTTATAAAGCAGAAACTAACACACCATTGTAAAGCAATTATACTCTAATAAAGATGTTAAAAAAAATAAAATCTAAGCAAAGTGTTTGAACATAAAAAAAATAATAATAAATTAAGTAATCTGGTATTTTCTGTAAGATTTACCAGTACAGGAAAAAATGATTACAAAAGCTTAAAATAACACCTTGATATTTAAATATTCTTCTTGGTGTACAATTTTATTACCTACAGATGTTAAAAGCAATCCACTTGCATAGGTAACAGCAATGATGTGGATCAGGATCAACTTGCCTGATAGGAGTTAAATAAGCAATCATTGTTAGGCTAATTCTGCCTTCCATTCCATCCCCATCCCTCAAATGGCTGATATGAAAAAGATTTTTATATTAATTAGAAAGAGCACCCTCTTTTCCTTTCCTGGTGACCTGGTTTTCTATCTTTAGAGATCATATTTCAAAAGTAAAATTAAGACCTCTCAATATAAGTTAGAAAAAAAAATTTTCACAAAAGAAATCATTCTAGAAATTTGAAGTCACCCAGAAAGGGATATTTTGGTATCAGTTTTCCACCATCCAATAGGGGAAAAATACTAGAGAAAAATGAACAATTTACAAGTTCATCTTTGAATTATTATGTATGTATTGTAATTGCCAGATTTTAAAATCATTGCCAAATCAACATAACAAATATAATATTGTATAATATCTTTGTTAAAAATTTCAAATTCTGAAACAAAATTTTCTCTTTAATTTGTTGACGTGGTGTAACTTAGTAGAGACTTGACCTCCTATTGCTGTAAATGCCTTTACAAAGATAATAGGTAATCAGTTTCTGTAAATTGGGCTCTGGCTACCTAAAAGTAATATTCCCTACTTTTCTTTATTCAGATGCTTTTATGAAAGATGAAAGAATCAGGTGGAGTAGGGAATATGGATTTGGGAATATGTAAAGAATAGTGATTATGTGGGGCACAATAGGATGGAAGGATACAGGGAAGGGAGAAACTGCATTAGCCTGGACATTTAATTTCCATTTGGAAGAAGGAGGAAAACAGATCATTATGAAGTTTCCACCACATGTCAGGCCCTATCATAATCTTACTTAATGTTCGTGGCAACTGTGTGAGAGAGTATTTTTTCCCATTTTACAAATGAAAGAACAAGGATTAAATAAAACATTCAAGATCCCATAGCGACCAACCTGGGAATAGAATCCCTATCTGTATGATTCCAGGACCTGCCTCCATTCCCTTCTGGATAGAAGAGGGATCTGATAAGAAGAGATTATTCCAGAAAACAGGAACTATTTGTATGCTGGTACCAGAAGACTCTGAACAAACTACAGAAATGTAGTTTATTCTTCAATGACTCAGTGATGTTTTAGTCAAAATACTGGCTATTACATTGAATATTATTTTTTGCACTGATCTTTATGTTCTAGCATGGGAACTTTCTCAATCAATGTAACCATTGTTAAACCATCAAAGGAGTTAAGAATTCTTGTTCTACTCAAATAGCTCCTTGCTCTAACTACAAAATGCTTTTCATAGCCTGAGAAAATTCTGAGATATTAATGAGTGTATGCATGTGACGTCCCTTGAGTTCCTTGCAAAAAAGGGCTAAGTATAAAAGTTATGTTATTCCCTTTTTTCTCCTTATACTTGATGTCTTGCCTAAGCTGACTGTGACTTGTTGATTCTGCTAATCTCCAGAAAAATGAAGCCACCCTTCAATGCCTAAATAAAAACAGAGGTCAGTTAATGGTTTAAGTTCTACCTCCCGGCTTCCAGGAACAAAGAAAGGTGTTTTGATTTCATTACCATAAGTTTAATGTGTATGCACTGTCAGATTAACTTAATAAGAATTCACAAACTAGTGGTAAGAGCAGGTTATGTGAGCATTAGAGAGATTGTCCTGACAAAATTTGAGAGCTACCTTTCAAGAATCCAGGAGGTAAAGAGGGGGAGCTGGGGAAATAGCTGTTAATGGAGCCAGCAATATTCCAAGTGAATATATTTAATTTTATAAAACATTGAAGATTTCATCAATGTGGTGACCCAGAAGACAAACTCAGAGGAAAAAAAATGTCTTTTTGACAGGGAATGGGTTGTTTGTAAATGGATTTTCAGTGCACTAGATTTGTATGTATTTGTTATAATATTACTTAAAAAGCTAATCAGGTAATTTATAATTAACAGGAGGTAGTCCCTCTGGATCAAGAGAAGAATTTTAGGGGCTTCCCTGGTGGTGCGGTTGAGAATCTGCCTGCCAATGCAGGGGACGCGGGTTCGAGCCCTGGTCTGGGAAGATCCCACATGCTACGGAGCGACTAGGCCCGTGAGCCACAATTGCTGAGCCTGCACGTCTGGAGCCTGTGCTCCGCAACAGGAGAGGCCGCGATAGTGAGAGGCCCGCGCACCGCGATGAAGAGTGGCCCCCGCTTGCCGCAACTAGAGAAAGCCCTCGCACGGAAACGAAGACCCAACACAGCCATGAATAGATAAATAAATAATAAATTTTAAAATTTTTTTTAAAAAAAAGAAAAGAAAAGAATTTTAACTCAATATGTAGAGCTGTTGATTCTATTTTTCAACTACACTCAGCCTCTTTTTATCCTGTTCTCTCTGCTTTCTCACCAGGACCTTCAGCCTCTTTTTCTACTGGTTTCTTTCCATCAACATTTAAACATGATCAATGTGTCATTTGTCTAAAACAAATAAGCAAATAAAGCCCTCTCAGTCCCACAACCTCCTCTACTGATTGTCCAATCTAATCTTTCATAGCCAACTTTTTCTTGAAAACATTTTCTTTGTGTTTTATACAGAGTAAAAAATATGTATTTCTCTTATGAAATAATGTTCTGCTAGTACTTGATGCATTCTTCTATTATAACCTTTATCACATTACATCATGATTGTTTCCATCTATACGATGTATCAAGATTGCTTTCATTCATACGTGGTTTGTAAATCCATAGTCCCAATCTATCCTTTTGTCCTGCAATCTAACCCAAGATATCTCTAACTACCTATTGGACATCTTTATTAGGTATCTCATAGCACTCCACACTCAGCTTGTCCAAAACTGACTCATCATCATCCCCCACCCCAAATTTACTTTTTTTCTCAAGTCTTCCCTATCTCAATGAAAGACAACTCCATCTACTCCATTTTCCAATCCAGAAATCTAGGTATCCTTTATTTCTCCTCACACTTAGCAGTTAACCACTACATATTGCCGATTTATCCCCTAAATACTGCTTGGGATACCCATTTTCCTCCATCTCACTATCTCTATTCTAAGGCCATATCACCACTATTTCCCTGAATTACTCGAACTGCCTCCTTACCCTCCTATCTACTTTACAACTTGCTTTAGAATGATCTTTCCGTTCACTCCACTGCCAAAATCCTTACCCATTGCCTGTATAACAAATGATCGATTCTTTAAACATGGCTTGCAAGTCCCCACCTATATCTCCAGTTTCATTGCTTATTTCTACCTTCTAGACAAGCCTATTCTACAATGACAGAGATTTTTTTCTCATTCTTTGACCTGCCACATTCTCATGGTGAGACCTTCATTTCTGTAGTTCCCACTCTTTAGAACAACCTTCTCCCATTCTCCCCTCCAACCTAAGAAATCCTTAACATCCTTCAGGTCTCTGCTTCTTTCTGGAAGCCTCCCCTTGGTGTGTAGACAAGTTTAGGTTCTCTTCTATATGATCCCATAAACCCTTTATTTCTTCTAAGTTACTACTCATCAGACTTTATTTTAATTCTTATGTAATTCTCTAGCTTTTCCAATAGAGTTCATATTTTTTAAGAAAAGAAAGCATGTCTCTTCCTGATCTTACTCTATCCCCAGCTTCTAGCACAGTGCCTTACAATTAGTAGGCACTTAATAAAATTTGTATGTAAAGGATCATATCCAAAATAAAAAGTAATATTATTTAAGCAAACAAATTCTTGATAGTTAACTGTATCACTTTCTTATATCAGAGAACACAGATTCAGATCCCTCTGAATAGCATGCCCATATAATTGTTGATCCACACCAGGACATTTTTGACAGCAAAGGGGATAATATTGATGAATTAAAGATCAACAGGGGTAAACTAAGACTGCTGCAGGCAAACCAGGACATGTGGTCACCTTCCCTTAGGAGGAAAGCTTATAACACAAATAAATAAAGCACAGGCATGTCTGTTTTGTCTGGTGGTGGGGTTTGGGAATGTTCTATTGATCTGGAGATTGCAGGAACTATGCAGCTCCTGATAATTGTTGCCATGTTGGAATTTAGACCTAGTCTTAACAGATCTTCTGATTTATCAAGAAAAATAGAAAATCCTGATTTTATCTGAAATATCCTAATGTTTTAATGATGTCAACTCATTTTAAAAGTTTTAAAACAAAACTTCTAATATGGACAGGAGTTAAAATCAAAATATGTAATCACCTACATAATCCAGACACACAGACATCAGTGAAAGCCACTGCATAGGAGCAGGGTACTCCAGGCATTACACATTTAGCTGTTGAGTCGTAAGGAGGTTCAGAAAAATCCCAAGAAAGGAGCCCAGGCAACCAGGATATTAGGCGGATACTCAGGAGACCTGAAAGCATCTCAATATACTAAATCCAGTAGAGCCACACCTAACTATCATTCCTGGTATAGATATAAGAAATATTTCATGAGAACCCCTAGAATGTCTTTGTTAAAACCCAAATAACTGAGTTACTTCCACATTAGTGTGTTGATTTTTATTTCCTACTCATTCATCACAGTCACCCCCTAAATGCTGTCTGTGTTTGATTTCCCCTATATTAGGTATTAAAGGTTCAGAATTTCATGCTCCCTGCCTCTACTACAGAGTTTTACTAGACAGCTGCAAAACAAGTACCATTAGTTGCCAATGCTTAAATCATCAGTTTGGTGGATATAACTTTGGTTGGAAAGATTTAGCACAGCTTCTACCTCCCCATCCACGACTCCTCACCCACAATTTGCCCATTAGTGATATCTGTCTAATATCATAGTTCAGTCTGCAGACTTTTGCTTAGTCTGGTAATAATGCATTCGAAATGGTTTCATGATCAAGGACTGGATGAGTAATTGATCAAACAGCTTGTGTTATTTATATTCTCCAAATGTTTATAAAACAGATTTACAAACATGATTATGCTAAGGATATAATTAAAGAATGAGTCACAAAGAATCTCTGAGATCATCTAGCCCAGCCTCTTCACTTTACAGCTGAGGAAACTTCACCTGGGGGAGGCTGAGCAATTTATTGAAGTCACACAACCTGCCAGATGCAATGTTTAAGTTCTCTCAGTGCCAACAAAGAGTTCGCCAGTGACAGAAGTTTCAGCATATGGGTGGGGATGGAGGTAACAGGATTTGGGAGAGGAGTTTGGGAACCAGAAGTAGTTACTAGCTGGTTACCAGATAGTATTTTTAAAGAGACAAATAAACTGCCAGTGACCTAACCACAGAGCTGAGGCAGACTTCCTGCTGAGGGATTAATTCCTTCACAGTCATCTGAGGAACAAAGTGGCGTCCACCAGGAAATGCTTCTGATCACAGATCCACTGGGTAGTGGAGATTTTTCAGCCTTAATTTTGTTATTTTATTTCTATCTCTAAACTTCATACTCTAGTCATTCACCTCCCCTCACAGCCTCATTTCCATTCAGTTTTGATCTCCCCTTTGCCTTTTGCTTTCTCCTTAATGATGTTTATCTCATTCCTTACCACCATGCCCTGGTATTCCAAAGAAATGTTCTAGTTCCCTTAAATTTTCCCATGGAATACTCCATGTATCTCCTCCTCTCTACTGAAACCTGGATTTCCTATAGCAGCACCACTTCTCTCAACAGCTTTCCAAGTGAGCACTTTTTATTCTCCTTCTTGCTTCCTGTTCCATGGCTCACCAAGTCATCCGAAGCCCAGGTCATTCTTGAGTTATCTTGGGGTCCTGTCTTCTCTGTCTCCAAAACTGTGTTTCAAAAATAACTTCAGAGACCATCTCCTCCTCTTCGTCTCTATAACCACTGCCTAGTTCATGCACTTAAAGTTTCTAACTCAAAACGTTGTAATTGACCCTTGAATGATCCCTCCACTTCCAGCTCCTTCACATTCAGCCCATTCTCCACAGGGCCACCAGAGTTTTCTGTCTAAAGCACAAAACTGATAAAGTCACTACAGCACATGTGTCCCGTCATTTACCAGATAAAGTCAAAATGGCTTAGCAGTAAAAATGCTTATATGCTTTGACTTGGTGAATGAAATTAGAGGAACTTATTCTTAAATAATCAGATATATGGAGAAATGTTTATTTTCAATAATAATGTTCTCTGTAGTGTCTTTAGACAAAACTCCCCCAAAATGAAATAAACCTGAATGTTCTCAAATAGAAAAACTGTTCTAAATTTTAGAATATTTGTAAGGTGGATTATAATGTAACTATTAAAAATTATGTTTATAAAAATTTCTATTGCTAGCCAAAATGTATAAACCTACTATAACCTAACTCCCCAACTGATTACAGCTAAAATCTCTGGACAAAAATACAGAAAGTAATTACCTGAGGATGCTGAATAGTGTACAAAAGCAGATTAGGGAGGGACAGTCAAAGCTAGAGGAAGGAATCCATATGAGTGTGAATTTCCCAGGATTTTTCTCCTCTTTCCCCTCATGATATAAATTTGTGAGTGTACCCCAATCATAGAAATGTAGTGGTGACACCTAAGACGCCAAAAGAAACCTAACCTTTTGGACCAGTGACCAGGGCTAAAGGTCCTCTGCAAGGCAGAAATTGTAGAAGAACCCGATAGAAAAGAGAGCTGAAAAAGGGAATTCCTTAATTCTATGTATAAATCAGCAAAAGTCCTGAGCTCATGTCTGAGTTGTGAGTGCATAGGGAAGACCCACAGTAATGTAGAAAAAGCTTTGAGACTTGAACTATATAATATAAAGCACCATCCGAGTCCCTGGCTTATCCCTGCGTGGCACATAAGTGGCACAGACCCAAAGCAACGTGGCAAAGGTTTGCAAACTAAGATGATATTGAAACCACTACTAAATAAGGTGAGAAAAAAATTAGGATCTGACCCTAAACAAGTTAAATGCCTGCTCAAACAACAACAAAATTAAGAACATTGTCAATAGAATTTTAACAGAACCCGGATTCTCAAAACATAATGTTCAAAGTGTGCAGTAAATATCCAAAAGTACTCAACATACAAAAATTCCAGAAAATATGATGAATTAGCAAAAGAAAAAACAATCAACAGTTGCCAAGCACAAAGCAACTCAAAAATTGGAATTGTACAGAATGATTATTCCTCTATTAGTTAAAAGTAAATACGCTTGAAATGAATGGAAAAATAGACGTTTTCAGTAGAGAATTAAAAACTAATAAAAATGAAAACTTTACAACTAAAAAAATACAATATGTAAAATTTTTTTAATTCCCTTATGAGTTCAATAGGATGGAGACAGAAGAGAATCTGGGAACTTACAGAGATACCCAACTGAAATTATCCCATCTAAGGAATGGAGGAGACTATATTGAAAAAAAAAAAAAAAGCATAATAAAGCTTTAGATAGCTGTGGGACAATATCGAAAGTTCTAACACTTTGTCCCTCAAGTCCTGTAAGGAGAGAGAGAAGAACAATGGTGTAGAAAACAATACTTGAAGAAATACTAGCTAAATTATCCCCAAATTAGTGAAAGACATAGATTGAGAGATTCGAGAAGTTTAGTAAACTCTAAACAAGATAAACTCAAAGGAAATTATGTCCAGACATATCATGACCAAACACAAATACCAAAGATAAACGAAAAATCTTCAAAGTAGTGAGAGGAAAATGATAAATTATATTTAGGGAACAACAATTCAAAGGACTGCAGTTTTCTCACCAGAAAATAGTAAAACAAATATTTTAGATATTGAAAGAAAAGAACTGTCAACCCCAAATTTTATTGTCAATGAAAATATCCATTAGACATGAAGGTGAAATAAAGATATTACCAGATGAAAGAGAACTAAAAGAGTTTGTTGACAACAGATCTGCTCCAAATGATATACTAAAGGCATTTCTTCATATTTAAGAGAAGTAAAGCCAATCCTACACAATCTCTTCCAGAAAATAGAAGAAAAGGGAAACTCTTCCCAAATCATCTTATGAGGCCAGAATTACCCTTATGCCAAAACCAGACAACAACACTAAAAGAAAATTACAGACCAATATACCTCACAAACATAGATACAGAAATTCTAAACAAAATAATATCAAATTGAATCCAGCAATATATGAAGAAGATAATACATCATAACCAAGTGGTGTTTGTCTTGAAATGCAAGGCTGGGCAAACATCTGAAAATCTATCAGTGTAATTTACCATACCAACATTCTAAAGATTAAGAAACATATGATCATCTCCATAAATGTAGAAAAGTCTTTGAAAATTTTCAACATGCACTCATGATCTCAGTAAGGAATACAAAAGAAATTCCTTAGTTTGATAAAGGACATTGTGATGGTTAATTTTGTGTTTCATATTGACTGGGCCGAGGAATGTACAGATTAAACATCATTTCTGGGTGTGTATGTGAGTATGTTTCCAGATACTGTTAGCATTTGAATCAGTGGACTCAGTGAAGTAGATTGCTCCCCTCCCAATGTAGTGGGCATCACTCAATCCATTGAGGGCCTGAATAGGACAAAAAGGTGGAGGAAGGAGGAATTTACCTTTTTTGCTTCCTGCCTGTTTTCTTGAGCTGGGACATCAGTCTCCTCTGGCCCTTGGACTGGAATTTACACTATTGGCTCCCCTGGTTCTTAGGCCTTCAGACTGGGACTGAAATTACACCACTAGCTTTCCTGGGTCTCCAACTTGCAAACAGAAGATCATGGGACTTCTCAGCCTCCTTCCCTCATAATTGTGTGAGCCAATTCCTCTAAATAAACAAATAAATAAATATGTGTGTGTATATATATATCCTATTGATTCTGTTTCCTTGGAGAACCTTGACTAATACAGTCATCTACCAAAATACACACATACATTCATACATACATACATAAAACCATAGCTGACATAATACTCAGTGGTGAAGCCTGAATGTCTTCCTCCTAAGATCAGGAACAAGGCAAGGATGTCCACTCTCACCACTGCTATTCAAGGTCATACTGGAAGTCCTGGGCAGTGCAATAAAGCAATACAAAGAATTAAAGGGAGTACAGATTGGAACGGAAGAAATAAAACTTTATTTTCAGATATCATTTCCTACATAAAAAACATCAAGAAATTGACCAAAAAGCACTTATCACTAACAAGTATAACAGTCACAAAATACGAGGTCAAAAATGCCTAGGATCATCATCCTCAAAACTAAAAACACTAAAGAAAGAATCAAAGATTGAATAATGGAGAGAGAAGTCATGTTGTTCATGAATTGGAGAACTCAATACCATTAGGATGTCAATTCTCCCCAGACTGATCAATAAGTTCATTACAAACTCAGTCAAATTCCCAGCAGGATTATTTTGCAGATAACTGACAAGCTGATTATAAAATTTATATGAATAAGCAAAGGAACTAGAAGAACAAACTTTTTGAAAAGAAAAACATGAAAGTTGCATATGGTTTGATTTCAAGATTTACTATAAAAGCCACAGTAATAAAGACAGTGTAGTATTGGTGAATGGATACACACATAGGTCAATGGAATGAACAGAGAGTGCAAAACTAGGCCCATACACCTACGGGCAATTGACTTTGACAGAAGTGCAAAGCTGATTTGATGGAGAAATGATAGCCTATTGTACATATGGTGGTAGAACAATTAAATACACATATGAAAAATAATGAACCCTATACCTTCCTCACATCTTATATAAAAATTAACTCATAGACCTACATATGAAAGCTAAAACTATAAAACATAGAAGAAAGTGCAAGAGAAAAACTTTGTCCTGTGGGTTAGACAAAGGAATTTTAGATACACCAAAAGCACAACCCATAAAAGAAAAAAGTTATAAATGGACCTTATCAAAATATAAACTTTACCCTGTTAAGAGAATGAAAAACAAGCCACATACCGGGAGAAAATATTTGCCAATCACATATTTGACGAAGGACTTGACCCAGAATATCTAAAGAATTCTGAAAACTTGATAATAAGAAAACAGACAACCCCATTTAAAAAATGGGATAGAGTCTTGAATAGACACTTCACCAAAGAATATGGATTCAAATAAGCACGTGACAAAATGCTCAACATCATTCATTACTCATCAAGGATATACGTATTAAAACCACAATGATACATTACACATCTATTAAAATGGTTTCAAAATACTGTTACTGTCAAGTGCTGATGAGGATGGACAGCAACCTGAACACTCATACCTTGCTTGTGAGAATGAAAAAGAGTATGGCCACTTTGGAAAACAGCTTGCCAGTTTGTTATATATCTAAATATTAATGATCCAGCCATCCCACGCTTAGGTATTTATCCAAGGGAAATGAAAACTATGTTCACACAAAAACCTACATGAATGCTTTAGCATCTTTGTTCGTAATTGCTGAAAACTGGAAGCAACTCAGATGTCCTTCAGCCCATATATGGATGAGCCATCTCTGGTGCATTCATTTAATAAAATGCTAATCAGTGATAAAGCGGCAACAACATGGGTAACTCTTAGATGATGCCATTGTATGATATTATGGAAAAGGACAAAATGATAATTACTGGTTAGTGATAAATTAGTGATTGCCAGTTTGGGGGCTGGTGGAAAGATTAACCACAAAGGAGAGGTATAAGGGAATTTGCTGGGGGTGGTGAGGGAACTGCTCTGTACCTTGATTATGGTGGTGGTTGTACAACTCTATGCACTTATCAAAGCTCACAGAACTACACATCAGAATGAGTGACTTCTACTGTATGTAATTAATAAAATATTTTAAAATAACGTGTTTGGAAGAATGTTTAATTACATGGGAAGTTGTCATTAAAAATCAAGAAACAAAAGTATTTCCCAATTGTGTAAAGAAAGAAAATCAACAGGAAAAAAGATACTTTAAAACATTAGCCACAGGAGGTGTCATGTCAGGATGGACAATTTATGGATGAATGTTATTTTCCCCTTTCTCCTTATTTTTCCCCAAACTATCTACAAAGAACATATACTGCTTTTAAAATCAGAGAAAACTAGCCAATGCTATTTAAAATGAATGATCTTGGCTCATAACTGTACCTTAGATTTCCCATATATCCTATAGATTTCTCAAATATGTATACGTATACATGTATAAAGGTAAATCAATCCTCTCTCTGTCCCCAAATCTTCTTAGTCATCTTTGCTATCTCAGGAAAGGCTCATCATCCATCCAGTCTCCCATTTCCCCAGACTAAAACTGACCATTGGCCCTCCCTGTTTTACATCCACCCTCCCTACTCTACCCACCTTCCAAATTTCCTGTTGCTTTAACCTCCAAAGTATCCCTGAATTCACTTATTTCCACCTCTATTGGTACTGCCTAGGGCTAAATATTTTTCACTAGAACACTGCAACATTCTCCTATTACATTTCTCTTTGTTTAAAGTGACCTTTTCCCAATCAGACCTCCACTCCGCTATCAGAGGAATCTTTCCAGAAAACAAATTTGACCATGTACTTCTTCTTCTTAAAACATACTGGCGGCTACCTATTGCCTGTGAAATGAAGTTCAGACTTCATTGTACGAAGTCCTTCATTACTTTAAATAGTTCACTAATGTCTTATAATTAAATAAATGAATGGGCAAATAGAACATATTACACTTGGAAGATATATTTGCAGAAGACATAAAAAGAAGATTTGTTCTGGTCCCTTCAGCCCTATTCTCCCCACCCCCTCAACTTACAAGCTTCTCTTATGTTTCAGGAGGAAGCATTTAAGACCACAATATGAAATTCCTGCTAGAAGAGGTTCTGTACTCAGGAAAATCAGTCAGCTCAGTACTTACTCTACACTCTGTTCTTTTCAACTTTCTCCCCTCAGGACTTTATTGGGGAAGGAGATCCAGAAACAGACCTACACATCAATTGTCCATTGTAACATTCATACCTCTCTAAGCACTCTCATGAAGAAGGGGTGAACTAAAGAATGACAAAAATGTATCTTCATTTTCTGTGCAAAGTTAAAAATTAAGGTTGCTATGTGCTTTATAATTCTACTTATAATGATGTAGCATTTATACTTTGGTCTATTTTATTTTATAAATTTATTTATTTATTTAGTTAGTTAGTTATTTTTGGCTGCATCTGGTCTTCGTTGCAGTACACGGGCTTCTCGTTGTTGTGGCTTCTCTTTGTGCTCTAGAGCCCTAGAGCACGGGCTCTAGGGTACACGGGCTTCAGTAGTTGTGGCACAGGGGCTAAGTAGTTGTGGCTCGCTGGCTCTAGAGTGCAGGCTCAGTAGTTGCGGCGCACGGGCTTAGTTACTCCGCAGCATGTAGGATCTTCCCGGACCAGGGCTCGAACTCATGTCCCCTGCACTGGCAGGCAGACTCTCAACCACTGTGCCACCAGGGAAGTTCCTATACTTTCTTTGGTCTATTAAAATAGCATTTCACATACTTATTTCCATTTGCAACCATATGATCTGATAAGACCATCATAAAAACTTGGTTATTGTAAGGTATTAAAACAAATCAGGTACTGTCTCTTTGTATTATATATTTAGGTCTTGTGGGCTTCCCTGGTGGCGCAGTGGTTGAGAATCTGCCTGCCAATGCAGGGGACACGGGTTCGAGACCTGGTCTGGAAAGATCCCACATGCCGCGGAGCGACTAGGCCCGTGAGCCACAACTGCTGAGCCTGCGTGTCTGGAGCCTGTGCTCCACAACAAGAGAGGCCGCGATAGCGAGAGGCCCGCGCACCGCGATGAAGAGTGGCCCCCGCTTGCCGCAACTAGAGAAAGCCCTCGCACAGAAACGAAGACCCAGCACAGCCATAAATAAACAAATAAAATAAATAAATAAAATTTTTTAAAAAAAAGACAATATCTGTTTTGAGCACCCTAAATCTGAGACGTCTATGCAGCCCTCGGGTGGATCTTGTCCGTAAGCAACTGGGGACCCACAAATGGAGTTCAGTCAAGTGATTTGGGCTGGAGATTATATTTTGGGGTGGTCTGTATCAAGAATGAATGAATGAAAAATAAATAAATAAATAAATAAATAAATAAATAAATAAATAAATGTACTATTCAATTTTTTTAGTATACTCACAAAGTTTTTAGTTTACTCACAAGTCATGCAACCATGACCCTAGTGTAATTTTTTTTAACATTTTCATCACGCTTTTTTAAAACATGCCCATTAAATCACTTCTCATTCTCCATTCCCCCATCTCATCATCCCCAGCCCTAGAAAACCACTAATGTACTTTTCCATCTCTATAGATTTGCCTTCTCTGGACATTTTATACAAATGGAATTACACAAGATGTGGGTTTTTTTGTAACTGGCTTCCTTCACTTAGCATAAAATTTTCAAGTTTCCTTCATGCTGTAGCATGTGTTAGTACTTCATTCCTTTTTATTGATGAAGAATATTTCATTCTATGATTATACCACATCTTATTTATCTATTCATCAGTTTATGGACATTGGGGCAGTTTCCACTTTTTGGCTATTATTAATAATGTTGGCATGAACACCCATGTACAAGACTTTGTAAATGTACTTCATTCTCTTGGGAACGTACATAAGAATATAATGACTGGACTATATGCTGTTTGTATAGTTAACTTTTTTTTTAAATGTCTTTATTGGAGTATAATTGCTTTATAGTGTTGTGTTAGTTTCTGCTGTATAACAAAGTGAATCAGCTATATGCATACGTATATCCCCATATCCCCTCCCTCTTGTGTATCCCTCGCACCCTCCCTATCCCACCCCTCTAGGTGGTTGCAAAGCACCAACCTGATCTCCCTGTGCCATGCAGCTGCTTCCCACTAGCTATCTATTTTACATTTGGTGGTGTATATATGTCAATGTTACTCTCTTACTTCATACCAGCTTACCCTTCCCCTCCCCGTGTCTGCAAGTCCATTCTCTATGTCTGTGTCTTTATTCCTGTCCTGCCCCTAGGTTCATCAGAACCATTTTCTTGTTTTAGATTCTCTATATATGTGTTAGCATACGGTATTTGTTTTTCTCTTTCTGACTTACTTCACTCTGTATGACAGACTGGAGGTCCGTGCACCTCACTACAAATAACTCAGTTTCGTTTCTTTTTATGGCTGAGTAATATTCCATCGTATATATATATGCCACATCTTCTTTATCCATTCATCTGTCGACACTTAGGTTGCTTCCATGTCCTGGCTATCGTAAATAATACTGCAATGAACATTGTGGTACGTGACTCTTTTTAAATTATGGTTTTCTCAAGGTATATGCCCAGTAGTGGGATTGCTGGGTCATATGGTAGTTCTATTTTTAGTTTTTAAAGGAACCTCCATACTGTTCTCCATAGTTGGCTGTATCAATTTACATTCCCACCAACAGTGCAACAGGATTCCCTTTTCTCCACACCCTCTCCAGCATTTATTGTTTGTAGATTTTTTGATGATGGCCATTTTGACTGGTGTGAGGTGATACCTCATTGTAGTTTTGATTTGCATTTCTCTAATGATTAGTGATGTTGAGCATCCTTTCATGTGTTTGTTGGCAATCTGTATAGCTTCTTTGGAGAAATGGCTGTTTAGGTCTTCTGCCCATTTTTGGATTGTACACGTCTACAATATAGTGATTCACAATAAAGAACAAATGTTTTTAGTTTTGATGAAGTCTAATTCATCTTTTCTCTTTTATACATCATGCCTTTTGGAGTACTATATAAGAAACTTTGTCTAAGGGCTCTAAGATTTTCTTTTTGTTATCATTTTTTTCTAAAAGTTTTATTAAAGTTTTAACTCTTAGATTTGCATCTATTATCCCTCTGGAGCTAATTTTTGTTTATGGTGTGAGGTAAGAGTTAAGTCCACTTTTTTGCATGTGGATATCCAGTTATTTCAGCATTATATGTTGAAAGATGATTCTTTCCCACTGAGTTGCTTCAAGCCCTTTGTCAAAAATCAGTGCACTTATATGTGTGTATTTCTGGACTCTATTCTAGTCTATTGATTTATACATCTATATTTCTGTTAATACCACATTGTGTTTGCTGAAGACCAATAATAAATCTTGAAATCACATGGTATAAGTCCTCCAACATTGTTCTTCTTTAAAGTTTTGTCTATTCTGTATCTTTCACATTTCCATATAAATTTGAAAAATAGCTTGTCAGTTCTTACAAAAAAAAAAAAAAGCCTGTTAGAATTTTGATGGAGACTGTTGAATCTGACAGATGAAGACTGTCAACTGGGGAGAACTGTCATCTTAATGTTGAATCTTCCAATCTCTGAGCACCGTGCTCTGTCCGTTTATTAGATCTTAATTTATTTCGCTCAGCAATATTTTGTAGCTTTCAGTGTATAGGTCATGGAAAGCTGCTTTATCAAATTTATAACTTAGAATTCCATATTTTATGTTAATGTAATTGCATTGTCTGATTTTTCTTCACTAATGTATATAGATAATACATCCTGCAACATCGCTAAAATTATCTATTAGTTTTAAGTACTTTACTTGTAGGTTTCTTAGGATTTTCTACATAGATGATAATATGTTCTGTGGATAAAGACGGCTTTTCTTCTTTCTTTACAATCTCTATATTTTTTAATTCCTCTTCCTGACTGATTGAAATGGCTATGACATATAGTAAAATGTTAAATAGAAGAAATAAGAGTGGACAAACTATTCTTATTCCTTTTTTTTTTTTTTTTTGGAAAACTCCCAAACCTTTCATTTTACTCCTCGCCTGGTTCAGCCCAGACGTGAGACACCTGAGCTTGGCAAACACGGTACAAATGTCCGCCCAGGCCCTCAAACAGTCAGGTTAAGTGCGTGCAGAGGCGGCCCCTCCCTGACACCCCTCAAAGTGCATCGAGGATGGCCCCGTGTAGCCCCAAAGCGGGGCCCATCACACTTCTGACAAGTCCAGGGCCAACAGGCAGGGGGCAGCCACTGCTGGGGACCCCAGGCCAAGGGGACAGCTGCGAGGTTTGGCTTTAGTGCAAAAGGCCAAAAACTATTCTTATTCCTAATCTAGGGGAAAAGCATTCAGTCTTTCATCATTAAATATAATGTTAGCTGTAAATTTTTCAGGAAACCCTTTATCAGGTTGAGAAATTTCTTTTTTATACCTAGGTTGTTGAGAGTCTCTTCATCATGAGTGGATGGTGAATTTTGTTAAAGGCTTTTTCTGCATCTATTGAAAGATCATATAGTTTTTCTTTTTTATTCAGATAATTCAGTGGATTACACTGATTGATTTTCAAATGTTGACTCCAACTTGTAATTTTGAGATAAAACCCTACTTGGTCAAACAGTTCTTGCTTCCCATGCCAATCAACATTAACCCTACCCTACTACTCTAGGCCCAGGCCTTGTATAATATCTACAACTGACCTTATATGACATCTGTAAAAATCCCTGCAGGCATATTTATAAGCACTTGAGTCTATAGTTCCTTTGAATCTTTGCTTCTACTTTCATGGTGGTTGGAGGAGAGAATATGGTCCTCGAGGTACAAGTGGGAGAGAAGAGGAAAAAGGAAATACACACAAGGAAGCAAGATTCTACTTTAAAATGCAACCTGCCTCGGTATATTATACAATAGCAATACATGTATTATAATCAGAATAAAATAAAATATAAAAACAGTATTTACATGTATTGGCCATACATAACAGACACACACACTCAGATTTATTTAGAGAAAGATCGTGAGACTGTATACAGCTTTGCCTAATAATCTCCTTTCTTGCCTTTTTTTTTTGCTTTGTTTCAGTTTTGTTTTTGTTTTTCTAAATAGTATCAACCATTTTTAAGTGTACAGTTCAATAATGTTAAGTATATCCACAATGCTGTGAAATATATCACTAGAAATTTTTCATCTTGCAAATCTGAAGTTCCATACCCATTAAACAACTCCCTGTTCCACCCCACCCCCAACTCTTGGTAATCATCATTCTACTTTTTGTTTCTATGAATTTGAGCATTTTAGACACCTCATATATGTGAATTAAACAGTATTAGTCTTTTTGTGACTGGCTTACTTAGCATAATGTCCTCAAGATTCAACCATGTTATTCATGTTGTAGCACATATCAGAATTTCTTTCCTTTTTAGACTGAGTAGTATTCCATTGTATGCACTTACCACATTTTGTCTAATCTTTCATCCATCAATGGATATTTGACTTGCTTCCATTTCTTGGCTGTTGTGAATAATGCTGCTATGAACATGGTGTGCAACCTCTCTTTTAAATACTATTATCGGGGACTTCCCTGGTGGCGCAGTTCTTAAGACTCCGAGCTCCCAATTCAGGGGGCATGGGTTCGATCCCTGGTCAGAGAACTAGATCCCACATTCAGGCTGCAATTAAGAGTTCACATGCCACAACTAAGGAGCCGGCAAGCTGCAACTAAAGAGTCCACGAGCTGCAACCAAGGAGACCGTCGGTCGCAACTAAGGAGCCCGCTGGCTGCAACTAAGGAGCACACGTTCCACAACTAAGACCTGGTACAACCAAATAAATAAATAAAATTAAATCAAAAAGAGACTGTGCACATTGAACTACATACATGTCTAGTGGCCATCATTCACATCATAGTTACAATAAAATTGCATAAAAAAAAAATAAATAAATATTTTGATAACATCTAGCTCAATGTAACAGAGCTGTATTCACCTGTTTGCCAAACTTCTTCTACTGAATGGCCAGTCTCTCTAATTAAAATTTTTTATTTATAATATTTAATAGATTAATTGAGTGATTCTCAATCAAGCGTGGTTCTTTATTCCTTAGGATATTTGGAATCATGAGAGGAAGTTTTTGTTTTCACAATGACTAGAAAGCACTACAGGTTTTTATTGGGCAGGGCCAGGATTACTAAGCACCCTGTGATGCAAGATAGCCCTGGTGAATGAAGAATAAAGACATACCAAGAGTTCCAACAGCACTTCCCTTGAGATATATTAGCCATTAACCATGTGGATTTAAGTTCATTAAACTAAACAATGTTTAACTTTTTACTATGTCTAATTATTCTGTTGGTAAGTTTTCAAAACTATTTTTTTAAATAACCATTATTTGCTTTGCTGGCGCACAGGTTGCTACCTGCAGGGAAGATTCTTCCTAACAACAGAACCATTTCTTTATGAATATGTCCAGGGAAAATCATATTTGTATTATAGGAAGAAGAAAAGTATGGGACCCCTTACTTGTCACATATTTTTATAAATGATAATTCTGGCAAAAAAAAATTTAACAGCAAAGTCAGCTTTGATAACTAGAGCTGGAGCATACACTGAATATGAATTGTTTACAGGTAGTAATTGCAATCTCCTTAAGAAAACAGGCCATGTTGGTTGGGATGATCACTGTATAACCAGAGCCTAGCCGACAGAGACACTTAAAAAATATTGAATGTTGAAATAAGAAATAAGGAAAAAGAACAAGATAAATAGCAGACTGGAAGGATTACAAGTGAGAAACGTTCCAATTAGTCACTGATGCATTCTCGTGCTGGGTCCTGGGTTCTTCAGAAACACTGATGGAGGAAGGATGGAAGTGAGACCTAAAGGCCTCCACTGGCGGTATTTAAGTGCCTGGGGAAGGAGTTTCAAACAGGCAAGAACTGAAGCCTGATCCTGTGATGGAGCCTGGCAGGGGTGTCAGGTGGTGAGGCCCAATGGCTTCTCCCGAGGTTTCCTTAAGCCTCGGAAATGGGCATATATTTGTGAAGAGTTTATAATACTGATCTTTTGAAGATAGTTCAGGGTTCCAAAAGTTGTGAATGTTAAAGTACTTTGAAGATAATAGTGTTGGGAGACTTCAAGATTTGCAGATGATGGAAACGGGAATAACTTCTATAGGCTTGTGGATGACAGGACATTGATATTGCTACCTGAATATTCTGCAGCCATGATAATCACACTTACTTTGTAGGGAAGTACAAAAAAGAAGCTTTTCAGGGAAGCTTTTCAAAAACTGCAAAGCTCAGAGATTCTGAATGAACTGGGGTGGGACCCAGGCATCTATATTTTTTGAAATTCCCAGTTGGTCTTTAGGTTAGGTGTACTGGTGAATCCTCAGAAATAATGCATTGTGGATCATGAGGTCTGTGGCTGGACCTAAGAGCATTAGAGAAAGTACCTAGTGTTTGGGGGTAAGAATATTCGGAAAGCAATAGCTGGATAAAAGAGAATGTAGGGCATTTTGCATAATTTTATGAGTTATATTTCAAGTACTGGTATTTTCCACATCCTTTAGAGGCTAGTAGATTTGTGGGAAAAGCACAGAATCTGCAATCATATACCATGGATTTAAATTCAGTCTTGTCCACTTACAAACTGACTCACTTTTAATAAGTTACTCAAGCTCTCTCAACCTGATTTTTATCATCTGTAAAGGGGAAATAATAATTTAAAAACTGAAGAGTCACTGGGAAAGGAGGAATCACTGTAATGCCCATGCTAATGCCACTTATTGTTAAATTCTGAAAGGCATTCCTAAGCTGAAGTCATTTTCAATTTAGGAACTTTGTCCACAGATTTAATTCCAAAATAAGAGCAAAGAGGGTCAGGAAGCATGGTGACGATGAGAGCAGAAACGAAGGGGTATGGAGGCAGGAATCTGAAGTAAGATCTCCATGATTCAAGGTTAAGGGGCCAAATAGGAGAGAAAAGTAGAATTTAGATACAAAGAGGATTTGAGGCTAAAAAAAGATAACAGGACTTCCTCTGAGGCAGTTCAAAGATTAGATAAATGGAAGTTACAGAGACTAGAAGAACCGAGTCACTCCAAAGCTGGGCTTTTCCTCTTCGTGAAGTACCTTGCAGGGACACCCTTTCCACTTACCGCCCCACTTGTGCACAAAGCTCCATATTTATAATTGAAGACCCTACGTTGGATGTTTTAAAAAGACAAAGGAACCATCATTTCCATTATAGCTTCAAATGACGAAACAATTTCTTTTCTAAATAACATGGCCAAAAAATTTAAACACGAGACTCCAGAAAATAAACAAAGAAAATATAATCTTGCCCTAATGACCAGGAAGCACCCCAGCAGAGGACTAAAGCAGTTTATGTTTTCCAAAAGCTTGCATTGCCAGCTTGGCTACCTTAAAAACAGGACGCTGTGTCTGTGAAATTGAAAATAAAAAATAAAACATATTATGGCCTGTCCATTTCAGACTTCTACTTTGCACTGAAGCATTTAGTTGAAAATAATTTGACCTTCTATCGGTGAGGCTACTGTTTTCCATGGACCTGGTCATACAACTATTCAGTGGTGGTTTTAGTTTCATCACCTTCTTTATTATAGTTTAATATCAGTGTTTTATTATCTATGTAGAAAGTAGGACTGAGAACTGTGACCACATTCATCACATTTCTACGATGAGAAAGCATTTAATGAGCTTCACATGAAATGCTACCTTGAGGAAATGTCACAGTTAAAACTGTACATATTCAAAATATGTAAAATCTCCCACCAAAAAAACAAAACCAGGTACACTTGGAGTATTGTCACTGAGGTTGGCATTATTATGACTGTTGTTCAGTAGCTCCACCTCCCCCATCTCCTCATGTCCGTGTATTGCTCAAACTAGCACTGCATGATCACCCACTCAGTAGATGAAAAACATTGTACGAATATGAAAGCTCACCCTGTGACAACACTTAACACTCTTAAAGTCCTGCTTATTTATTATCTGCCTGCCACTTCTTACACTTCAAGCCCTTGAGCTTAAAAACCTTAAATGAAAGTTTTTCTATACCCCACCTTCAAGATATTTTGTGAGAGGTGATAATATTCAAGAATATTATATGATACACATTGTCTTTCTCTTCACTTGGCTAGAGGAAAACAAAAGATATAAAATAAATTTAAAGGAAAGAAAAGTAAGATAAATAATACCATTGAAGCAGATTTCAGGTGGGATATCATCTTAGTCTCCCGAAACAGACACCATCCCTGCCACTCCATGTGTGGGGTGTGTACAGAGCCTAGGACCTAGCTGGGATGCTGGCACTCTGGCACAGCTTCTTCTGACTCTGATGTCAACCTGCAAAATAGGTCAGACTCTGAGGCACACGAGTAGCATGCATATAATCGTTACGGGAAATTTATGAGTTATTTACTCAGCAAGCTTGAAAATATCAAAGGATGAATTTGGCTCTTATTAGCATGAAGCCTTTTAAAATGACACTCAGGAAATTCTTTTCTGCTCTTTTATTTGCAATTCATCTCCTGAGTACCTTTGTACCACATCTTGAAATTACAGAACCACCCACAAATTTCATCCTCTTCTTTTAGACAAATATTTATTTTGCCTGTCCTTCTATGCCCAAATATTTTGGGTGGGATGGAAATGAATGTCACATACCTCTTTCAGGCTGTAAGTACTTAATTATGAGACGTGCTCGGGAACTGTGGCACTAGCCATAGCGTCAGTCACGAATTTTGGAAGGCGGGGTCCAGATGTAGGGAGTAGCTTTATTATTTTTTAAGTTCATGCTGGAAAACTAAGGCTCAAATGTGGTGATGTGGCATGAGGACTGAGAATGTTGTCACACCGCTAAAGAGCAAGGGCTTTCCAAGTGCTCTACCCTCAGACAGCCTTCTGGAAAGTGAGCTGCATCAAAGGGATTCGGGCTCCACGGCAGAGGTTCTGTGTGGACTCTCCTCTGGACAGTGGCCCCAGGCACGAGAGCTGGGGTTGAAATGGGCTTCCCCACAGTAGCACCAGTTCTTCCCAGGAATCTGTACCCCCTCTCCTCCCAGCTGTGTGCAATCCACAGAAGCTATGGGAAGGAAGGATACACATGTCTCGGGAATTAGCTTAGAGTTATCAGAAAGAACCCCTTCTCTTGGGAGATGGAGCATACAAAAAGGAAAAGGCCACAGAGAGGAGAAAACATGAAAGTGAGCTAAATAAAAATATTCCAATGCTAAGCAGAAGAAAAAGACTCAAATCTTGCCTGGCAAAGCAATCATCTGGAAGAATTTGAAATACTGTGGAGGGTCGAACAGAGCAAAGGAGGAAAGAACTCCAGTTCTCCTGTGACTCTGAGACCAGTTTAATCTTGGACAAATCAATTAGCTTTTCTGGGTTTCATAATGTGTTCCTTAATAACATTTGTGAAGTGCTTTAGAGCTAACAGAATGTTTTTATACACCTTTTATCTTGTAATCATCACTATACTGCCATGGAGTGAGGATGAGAGAAGGAGGAGAAACATCATTCAGTTGTTACTATAAATCAGGTTCTGTTCTAAGTGCTTTACATGTGTTCACTTATGAAGCAGCAAGTATTATTAAACCCATTTTGTAGAAGAGAAGTGGAGGTGAATGGGGTTACATAATATATTATACCTGATGACCCTCTGTGAGTCTTGATAGAATTCAAACTGAGTCAGTCTGGTTTCAGAGCCCAAAATCAAATGTATTATTATTGCTATGTTCACAGGTCAATGCTAAAAATATGATGACAGAGAAGCACTATAGAAAGAATTCTGCAGAAATTAAATCCTATTTTCTCAGCCTCCAAACTGCTTTCCTCCTGTAAATGAAGCATTGTTGAGAGCACCATGAACTCATGTCAGTCAACCTATGTAGGAAGTGGCATCAAAGAACTCATGCACTTTGCAAAAGTACTTCATACTACCCAGAACACTGGGAAAAGTCACTGCTATTATTCTTATTGTTTGGTTGATTAAACCAAGGCTTCCTATTTCTTATTCACACAAATATAATGAATGAGGTGAACAACTATAATGTAGTTAAATCTTGGTGATAGCGGAACACAGTGTAATGTTCCACAAACACCTTTTGGCTGAGTTGAATCCAGAATTTCCCTCTTATTACATTCCCTGGAAATTCAACTTGTAGGAGTCATTAAAACTCTTATAAAATACTCTGATTTTCTCTTTCCTCTCACATGGTCCTTGAAGTTAGGCATAGCCATGTGACTATTTTAGCCAAATAGGAGCATAAGTGACATATGTCTTTTCTAAGCAGAAGTTTTAAGAGTCAGTGTGTGATTAGCCATGTTCTCCTCTTTCTCTATGTCACGGAGACCAGCAAGGCTTTGCAGGGGGTGTGGTAGGACCTTAAGTAAGGAGACATGGAAGAGTATGCCCTGCTGACCTGCTTTAGATGTTTAGTGTGAATGAGAAATCATCTTTTACTGTGTTAAGTCACTGAGATTTGGGGACTGTTGTTACTGCAGTATAATCTAACCCTTCCTGACTGATACACAGCCTATTAGTCAGAGTTCAGTGCAAGACCCAGAAACCACTCTACATATTATTTTAGCATAAATGTTATTAACAAAGTGAATAAGGTGCTACAAAATCATTGGGAAGCTTTAAAGAGAAGGGTTTAGGCCAAAGGGTACCAAACTAGCCTTCAGAACAAATCCATCCCTGGCACCTGTTTTTATAAATAAAGCTTTATTGGAACACAGCCACGCCAATTTATTTATATATTGTATATGGCTATTTTCAAGGTACAGCAGAGTCGAGTAATTGCGACAGAGATAGTATGGTCCACAAAGCCTAAAATATTTACTCTCTGTTCTTTATAGAAGGTTTCCTATCGCTTGCTTAGGCTAAGCTTTCTGGAATGGCTTCCAACAAGATTCAGAACCTACCAACTTAGGAAGCTACTGACTCTGAGGCCACAGCTGAAGCTCTGCCAGAAGAAATAAGGCAATTATGCCCCAACTCCATCTGCCCAGAAACAGAGAGAAAGCTGAAGAACAGACACTGGAAAGCTGATGTATGAAAACCTGCCTATTTGACAGAGCTGCCAAAGATAGCATCTGCTTCACTTCTGCCTCCAAAAGTGCATGCAGGTAAACCTAATTGGTGGAACCCGCTTATCCAGAATTTGAGCTTTTTGGCTGTAAGAAAGTATAGAGTGAATTTTTTAGCTTTCTAATTTCTTTTCTAGAAGTACAATGAAAGAGGGATTGAATGAACCAATCCAGAGTATTTGGCTTACAGAACTGTTTACTGTTCTCCTATTTCTGGGGGAGTCCATCCCCTTTATAACTGCACATGAATCCTTGCAACACATACTTCCTTATTTAAGCTAATTTGAGTGCATTCCTTGTCATCATTAGAAAATAACTTGAAATCAAGTTACAAATAAATGAGTACTATCTCAATTGTATAAAAATATACATATATGTATGCTTTGCATATTCATTTATGTATCATTCACAGCAGTTACTAGCTAACAAGTGGTTAATGATTGTACATTACATTAATTTGTCAAAAACCTTCTCAGTCTATCCATTTCTCTCTACATCAAATGAAATTCTCTCCATCTCAGTTTTAAGACAGTCAATCTTGCCCTATTCTATCAAACCATGTGACTATTAACTCTTAACTAGGTTTCCCTGACTCTGATCAGACTGCTTACCTTCTATAAATTGTGTCTTCCCCAATGTTTTCCTTCCTTTCCCCTTTCCTTTCCCTCCAGCCCATCTAAATTCTTCAGAGCCAATTCTTGAAGCAGCTGTCTGTGTTTTTTGTCTCAGTTCCACCCTGACATCCAGTTCCATCAGTCCTTGGGACAGCATAGTCATCCAGATCATTGAATTAGTGGACGTCATAGTCCTCCTAGTACTTGACCCCTCAGCCACATTTGAAACTGTCAACTGCTCCTTCCTTGTGACAATACTCTTTGCCCTAAGTCTCTGTGACAACACCCTTGTCTGCTGTGCTCCCCTCACCTCTGCTGGTAAGCTTGCTATCATCCTTTCTTAGTCAGAACGGACTGCCACAACAAAATACCACAGACTGGGTGACTTAGACAACAGAAAACAGAAATTTATTTTCTCACAGTTCCGGAGGCTAAAAATCCAAGACCAAGTTGCCAGAAAATTCTACTTGTGGTGAGAGCTCTCTTCTTGGCTTGCAGACAGCTGCCTCCTTGCTGTGACCTCACATAGCCTTTTCTCTGTGCATTTTTGGAGAGAAAGCTCTGATGTCTCTTCCTCTTCTTGTAAAGATACCATTCTATCATATTAGGGTCCCACTTTTATGACCTCTTTTAACCTTAGTTACCTCCCTAAAGGCCCTTTATACCAACACTGTCACATTAGGGGTTAGGGTTTCACCATATGAATCGAGGGAGGAGAGACAGTACACATTCTAGTCCATAAAACTTCCATCTAGGTACTGATGGTTTCTCAAGCCTCTGACCTAGGCTCTGCCCTCTCTGTATTCTCTTCCTTAGGTGAGTTTGTCCAAGATGATAGAATCAATTACCGTCCTCACACTGATGATTCACTGTGGTTTATGGTCTAGACATGAGGAAGATTATAGTCTCCCTCACTCCTTTTGTTTTCTTCTATACGGAGGATGCCCATTCATAAAACACGCCTGGCTTCTCTATAATCCCTTCTTTTTGTTCCCCAAGGAAGGAGAGATTATTTTTCAAATGCTAATTTTGAGAAGAATAAACCAGGAATGCTTAGGTCAGCACTTTTTTCTTTCTTTTTAGAAACTAGACAAAAAGAGCATATATTCTGTTCTCTTATTTGGTTCTGTAAGTTTCCAGGCATGGGGTCCACCCATGTATGGTACAGCACTACCTGGGACAGGTGGAGTAAGTTCATCTATTTGTGGGGTTCACCATTAATAAACAGTGCCCACAGTAAGAAGCCATGTTCAGCAATATGTCTTATTAGTAAGAAAAACAGTTTAGTTCTCCATCTTACCTTTAGATTTCTCTCTCACTTAAATTTGAAATTTAATAAGGAAAGTGACTCTCTATATTGGGCCAACAAACAACTCTCATAGAATGCGTTCTGTTTTCAGATCATCCACCTTACACACTTCAAATATTTTTATTGAACTATGTACAGATACTATACTATGTACTGAAAATACACACATACATTCTCAACGAATAAGAAAGCTAGCTCTTGCTTATTCATTTATTCATTTGATCAACAATTATATGTTGAGCATCTGCTCTATGTGCTTGAGATACATAAATTAAAACAAATGGATTATGACAAAGAGGGTTTTTCCTATGTTTTCCTCCAAGAGTTTTATAGTATCTGGTCTTACATTTAAGTTTTTAATCCATTTTGAGTTTATTTTTGTGTATGGTGTTAGGTAGTGTTCTAATTTCATTCTTTTACATGTAGCTGTCCAGTTTTCCCAGCACCGCTTATTGAAGAGGCTGTCTTTTCTCCATTGTATGTTCTTGCCTCCTTTGTCGTAAATTAGGTGTCCATATGTATGTGGGTTTATCTTTGGGCATTCTATCTTGTACCATTGATCTATATTTCTGTTTTTGTGCCAGTACCATACTGTCTTGATTACTGTAGCTTTGTGGTATAGTTTGAAGTTGGGGAGCCTGATTCCTCCAGCTCCGTTTTTCTTTCTCAAGATTGCTTTGGCTGTTCAGGGTCTTTTGTGTTTCCGTAAGAATTGTAAAATTTTTTGTCTAATTCTGTGAAAAATGCCTTGGTAGTCTGATAGAGATTGCACTGAATCTGTAGATTGCTTTGGGTAGTATAGCCATTTTCACAATATTGATTCTTCCAGTTGGTGCTTTGTGATGACCTAGAGGGGTGGGATAGGGAGGATGGGAGAGAGGCTCAAGAGTGAGGGGATATGGGGACATGTGTATGCATATAGCTGATTCGCTTTGTTGTGCAACAGAAACAACACAGTATTGTGAAGCAATTATATTCCAATAAAGATGTATTAAAAAATAAAAAAAAATTTTTAATGGAAACAGATGCATATACTTGTGGAACTTTATCTTATTAGGTGAAGAGAAACAACAAATATAATAAATGAACTACACGATATATTAGAAAGTGTTAGGTGCAACAACAACAAAAAAGAAACAATAGAGGAGAGTTAGGAGACCAGGATAGTTGAGACTGTGTTGTGATTTTTAATAGGTTGATCAAGGTAAGTGTTGTTGAGTGGTTGACATTTGAGCAAGAAGTGGAAGGAGGTAAGGAGTTAGCCTTGTAAATACCTGGAGAAACTGTATTTAGACAGAACAGCCAGGGCAAAGGCCTTGGACGACAGCATGTCTGGCATGCTGTGGGAACTGTAAGGGCCTATGTATCTGGAGTAAAGGGAGCAAAGGGGAGAAATATAGGAGGTGTGGGTAGATACAACCTTGAGGCCAGAGCGTGTCATGCCTTTCAGGCCATTATAAGGACTTTGGTATTTAATGGAATCACTCTGGCTGCTGTGTTAAGAATGACTCATTGCAGGGAAGATAGAATCTGGGACACCAGTTAGGTGGCTTTTTCTGAGAGAGGAGAGTGGCTCAGGCCAGGCTGGAAGCAGTGGAGGTGGCAAAAAAATAGTCAGATTCCGAATATAGTTTGACATTAAAGCCAGCAGGATTCCCTGAACAATTGGATATAAGGTGTTAGAAAAAAGATATAGGTGAAATCAAAGTTGCTTTTGCTTTTGTTTTTCAATTTTTAGCGTTCCATTTTATTTTTTCTTTTGGCGTTTATTTTGCTCTATTTCTTTGAATTAATTACTGTTTTATTTGTTTCTTTAGGAATTACGATATGCTTCCTTTATTTATCACAGTGTATTTAGAATACTATTGTTATCACTTCACATGAAATGTAAGAACGTTTGAACAGTATAATTCCATTTACTCCCATCCTTTATACTACTGACATCATAAGTTTTACTTGTATCTACATTGTAAATGTCATAAGAAAAAAAAAATTTTTTTTTTTGTTTTAAGCCAGCAGTTGTCCATTAAAGAAATCACAAGAAGAAAAACATAGATACTCGTTTATACTTACCCATAGATGTACCATTTCCCAAACACATTATTCCTGCCTGTAGATCTGAATTTCCATCTGGTGTTATTTTCTTTCCTCCTGAAGAACTTCCTTTAGTATTTCATGTAGTACAGGTCTGTTGACAACAAATTCTGCCAGTTTTTCTTTATCAAAAAAAGTCTTTATTTTACCCTCATTTGTGAAGGATGTTTTCAGTGACTATAGAATCTGAGTTGACAATATTTTTTTTCAGCACTTTAAGGCTGTTGTTCTTATCATTATTCCCCTGTATGCATTTTTTTCCTCTGGCTATTTTTTATGATTTCAAAGGTTTTTGAAACCTTTTGTTTTTAGCAGTTTGATTGTGATGTGCATTGGTGTGGCTTTCTTTTTATGTGTCCTGCTTGGGGTTTGCTGAGTTTCTTACATCTGTAGGTTAATGTTTTTATCAAATTTGGGGAAAATTTGACCATTATTTCTTTAAATATTCTTCTGTCTCTTGTTCACTCTTTCCCTTCTGGGACTCCAATTTCATGTCTATTATACTTCCTGATATTCAATAGGAAGAGTTGCAATAGGTCACTGAGACTCTATTCCTTTTTGTTGTGGTTGATGATAATCTTTTTTTCCTCTCTCCTATTGCATCATTTTATATTATTATTTCCTATAAATTCTTATTAAAATTTTTTCCAAGTATATGTCATGTTTAACAATCAATCCCAACAGCCAAACATTCCCTAGTTTCCATGGTGGTATGGAGGAAAGACTTCTAAGAAAAGCACCTAGAAAATTTTACAGCTGCTTTTGGAAGAAGATAGTTATCTCTCTGCCAACAATGAACTAAATTAAAGTCTAGTGTGAGAATTTTGGCAAATATGTGAAACCTTGTTGCCATGGATTTGAAGGATGCTTCAAATAGCAAATTGAAAGACATTTCTGTATTGGGTATTCTATCCAAAGTGTGGCTCAATTAGTTATACAACTGCATTCAATGATATTTTACTTATTTTGCCAGGATTTGAAGTAAGTAGCCATTAATTTGTAATCTATTATTATAGTTACAAAAACCTCAAAATATTTTCAGTGGGCACATTCTGATAAATAAAACAACATTCATTAAAAAGAAAAATATTAAAAAAAAAAAAAGAAAAATATTTACTTCCTACCCTCAACCACCTCCTTTCATTCTCCCAAACTGCTTCTTATGAAAGGAGTTTTTGTTGCTAGTTGTTGTAGTAGTGATGCAGGCTTGCTGCCTAATTCTCTATTTCTCACTTGACTCTCAATCACAGGGCCCAAATAAGGTGATTAAAAACAAGACCAAAGCCCCAGTGTTTCTTATGCATTACAGAGTCACTACGTGATCTAAATCAGGAGAGTGCCTCTCTGAACATTATTTATCAACAAGGCCCTGAAGATGTCATCTTGGATTTTACCTGATTTAAGCGAAGTGTTGATTTGTTGCTATAATCACAAGAGAGGATTATAGAGATGGGGACATCCAAAGGTTAGGAATGAGAGTGGAAATCTTCTCTGAAGTGAGTGTGGGAATCAGGCTGTTAATTCATTGTTGGATGATTATTGCAAATCCAAAGTATGTGAGTTGGGAACGGCGGGGTGGAGGTGGTGGAGGGAGGTGGGAGAGAGCTACTGAACTACATATGTCACTAAGGGACTTGAAAAAGGCATGAAAGACATGATTCTTGGCCTTAAAATTCTCAGAATCTATTAAAGGAGACAAGACACATGCAAATACACACAAGGAAAAGAGACAAAGAAAGCTGTGTACAAAATCGAGAATAGAAAAATATTTTAACTGGAAAAAATAGATTAAAATTCTAGAAGAATTTGTTTTTCAGTATCAGAATTATAATTGGTGTTTTTAGCCTCTCTTACAAATTATGAGTAATGTCTTTTATGACAGAAATAATACATTTATCAAGATTTTTAAAAATTATGAACTAATGTATTAAAAGCATACATTTGCATAATAGAAATCAATTAGTGAGTATCTGTTGCAAGTCTACTCTGTGCCTAGCATGTGGTGGACACTGAGTACTACTGAGGAGCAGAAGGGCCAATCTCTGTTCTCAAAGAGCTTACACTCTCGTAGAGGATATAAAGCTAGGAACGCCAGAGCAATAAGGCATCCTGTGCAACAAACTGTAAGTCACGGGGGTAGAACATTCATTCATTGATTAATTTTCTCACTAATTATTACATACCTTCTGTAGCTATAAAAGAGTTGCAAAAGAGTTGATCCTGATACTCATGGAGCTTATAGTCTGGTAGATGTAAACTGATGTTGACCAATTAACCATAATAGGTGAATGTAAGCTCCACTTCCTCCCTTGATTTCAGTATAAAATCTTCTTAGTTGTTTTTCCCTACCTCACTGATCACTCATTTTTAATCTCCTCTCCTAATCCTTGAGCCTCTTTTCTTTAAAAAAAAAAAAAAAAAAAATGCTTGGTCCCTACTATGGGTTGAATCATGTCCCTCTAAAATTCATGTTGAAGTCCCAATCCTCAGTACCTCAGAATGTGATCTTATTTGGAAATAGGGTTGTCACAGATGTAATTTAGTTAAGATGAGGTCACAATGGAATAGGGTGGGCTCCTAATCCAATATGACCGATGCCCTTATGAAAAGGAAAAATTTGGACGTAGACACACACACAGGGAGGATGTCATGTGAACATGAAGGCAGAGATCAGGATGATGGATCTACAAGACAAGGAACACCAAAGATGGCCAGCAAACACCAGAAGCTAGGACAGAGGCATGGAATGGATTCTCCCTTACAACATTCGAAGGAACTAACCCTGATCACACCTTGATCTTGGGCTTCCAGCCTCTGGAACTGTAAAACAATAAACATCTGTTGGTTAAGCCACCCATTCGGTGGCATTTTCTTACGGCAGCCCTAGCAAATTAAGGCAGTCTCTAAGTAATCCCATTTGTTCACAGTTTTAAATACCAGATCTATGCCACCACCTCCCAAATTTACATCTTAATCCCAGAACTTCCTTCCATCCTCCAGACTCATGTACGTAACTGCCTACTGACATTCCTATTGGAGGTCTTAAAAACATCTCAAATTCAACATGCCCAAAACTGAAATTTTCATCTCCTCCTACAAAACATGTTCACCCACAGCCTCCCCTGTCTTATTAGATGGCGGTACCACCCTCTTGGTACTCAGGACAAAACCTTGGTGTCATTTCACTATAGACCGAATTGTTTCTCCCAAAAAGTTATGTTAAAGCCCTAACCCCCAACGTGATATTATTTGGAGATGGGGCCTTTAGGAGGCAATTAAAATTAGATGAGGTCATGGGAAAGGGCCCTCATGGTAAGATTAGTGCCCTTATAAGAAGAGACACCAGAGAGCTTGCTTGCTCTCTCTCTCCCTCTCTCTCCACATGAGGACACAGCAAGAAGGCAGCTGTCTGCAAGCCAGGAAGAGAGCTCTCACCAGAATTCATCCATGCCGACACCCTGATCATAAACTTTCAGCATCCAGAACTGTGAGAAAATAAATTTCTGTTGTTTAAACCACCCAGTCTATGGTATTTTGCCATGTCGTCCTGAGCTAAGATACCACCCTTGACTCCTGTCTCTCATACTTCATAGTCAATCTTCCAGAAAGTCCTGTTGGGTCCACCTTCAAAATACATCCTTCTGCTCACTACTTCCACTGCAGTCACCCTGATCTGAGCTACCGCCTCTCTACCCCGGATTCCTGCAATAGCCTCTAACTGATCTTCCTGCTTTTACCCTTAACCCCCTCAGTCCATTCGACACAGCAGCCAGAATGAACATTTTACAATGTAATTCACATGGTATTGATCCTCTGCTCAAGACCTGCAATGGCTCCTGATTTTCTTCAGTGGAAATGTCAAAGCATTTGCAATGGCCTAAGCCAGGTGTTCTGACCCCAGACTTTTCTACGCTGGCATATTCTCCTCTACCATATTGATTGAACAATGAATTAAAATATCTCAGATTCTAGAAAGTATTTTGAGTTAGAATTGCATTAGTTGAATTGTCATATCTGTGAGCCTCAGTTTCTTCATCTGTAAAACAAGGAGGTTTAAATAATCTGTAAAGATCCTTCCAGCTCTAACACTTACAATTTTTATTAACAAAAGAATTTACTCTGCTATGTGTAGTGCTGACACTGTATTGAAGGACCCCAAAATTAAGTGACTATTTTGTAATTATTGAGTTGATCTAATCAAAGCAGACAGCACACTAGGTAATATAGTCCCTGAAGTGAACTGTATTCAGTGAAACTTATTCAGTTTACATTCAAACAAATCAGATAATTAGATAACCTCAGCCACTATGTAAGAAACTAGTATCTTTAGACAACATGCATGTTCATAATGGGCTGACCACATTTCACATGGATCAAGAGGACATACATACATGCAAGAACACCCACATGTTTATACTGATATGACTAGTATGAATATGTTAAGACTTCACATCGAGAAAAAAATGGCTAAAAAAACTTGACTCGGGCCTTTTAAGACGGGAAATATTTTTTAAAGGCACATTTAGTTAGCATTAAATTGAAAACAAGCTGATAAAATTCTTTTTAATTTGCTAAAAATGTTTTCATAAATACACTTGTTTTCCATTTATTTCATCAACTTAAAGATTGTTTTTAATATTTAAGCATTTCTTTATTTCTGAACTTGAAAATTGTTTTAAAGAATCTCTATTAATCTTCTCCTTGCTCCCTCCTCTCCAGGTACACTACCTGCTTCTTATTCCTGGAGCACATCAGGCACACTCCTACACAGGGCCTTTGCACTGGCTGTCCTCGCAGCCTGGAACATTCTTCCTTCAGATGTACGTATGACTACCTCCCTCACTGCCTTGAAGCGTTTGCTAAAATGTCACTTTCTCAATGATATCTTCTTTTCATTCCACATTCATAACTTATTCTCTCCTATTTTTTACCCATAACACTAAACACCTCATAACATACAATATAATTTCTATATTTTTATGTTTTTATTTATTTTTGGTCTCCCTCTCCTGCACCAGAATGTTAATTTCATGAGGCATAGACCTTTGTTTTCGTTCACTGATATATCCCAAATGCCTAGAATAGCACCTGGAATATAATTGGTGTTCAACAAATATTTGTTAACTGAGTGAATCTGACAATGTTCTAAAGTATTTAAATCTAGATGATGGCTAATAAAGTCTTTGAAAATAATAAAGTACTGGAAACAAATAAATCAGTTTGTGATAGGGTGATATTTAGATTGAGAAAATATTTACAAATATTATACTAATGTATTTTTTAATTTAATTTTTTATTGGAGTATAGTTGATTTACAATGTTGTGTTAGTTTCTGCTGTACAGCAAAGTGAGTCAGTTATACATACACATATATTCACTCTTTTTTAGATTCTATTCCCATATAGTTCATCACAAAGTACTGAATAGAGATGACTGTGCTACTCAGTAGGTTCTTATTAGTTATCTATTCTATATACAGTAGTGTGTATACGTCAGTCCCAATCTCCCAATTTATCCCTCCCCCCAACGCTAATGTATTTTAATTGCCTCTTTAACTTGTGATTCCTAATACCCTCCCACCCCAATGCTAAACCTTGAATATTATTGTCCGATGAAAAGAGTGGGCAGATAATTGACTTATTTATTAGTATGATAATAAATAGGCTTGAAAACCAATTTGGAAAAAGAAATAATTTTTCCTAAATTTCACTTACATATTTAGCCAAGCATACTCAGACCATAGAGTTCGTATCATGGAAAAGACCACTGTCCAGAACGGAAGGCAAGGCCAAGAGTTTTGGTGCTCTAACATAGACGGAAAGAACCTTCTCCACACTTGACACCAGGAGGTATTTTAGATAAGGGAAGAGACACACTGAGAGCAGATACTACTTATTTATGAATCGGGAAAAACAGCCTGAAAGAGAACAGTTCTACAGCCATCCATGGCGTGGTTAAGAGGGTGAGACAACATGACAGGCAAAGAGAGGGTCGAGCTGGTACTCCTAAAATATCCTCAGTTTCTGTGTGGCATTTTTTCCTTTTTTTTTTAAGATTTTTCTTTTTTACTGAAGTATAGTTAATTTACAATGTTGTGTTGCTTTCAAGTATACAGCAAAGTGATTCAGCTATACATATATAATATATACGTATATATACATATACACATATATGTATAATATGTATATATACATATATATTATACATATATATGTATATATGTATATATACGTATATATTATACATATATACATATATACTCATATATAATCTTTTTCAGATTCTTTTCCATTATAGGTTTTTACAAGATATTGAGTATAGTTCTCTGCTATACAGTAGACCCTTGCTGTTTACCAATTTTATATATAGTAGTATGTATGTGTTAATCCCAAACTCCTAATTTATCCCTCCCCCGCATTTCCCTTTGGTAACCATTAATTTGTTTTCTGTGTCTGTGAGTCTGTTTCTGTTTTGTAAATAAGTTCACTTGTATCATTTTTTTAGATTCCACGTATAAGTGATATCATATGATATTTGTTTTTCTCTGTATGACTTACTTAATATGCTAATCTCTAGGTCCATCCATGTTGTTGCAAATGGCATTATTTCATTCTTTTTTATGGCTGAGTAATATTCCATTGTATGTGTATATATATATATATATATACACCACATCTTTATCCATTCCTCTGTCAATGGACGTTTAAGTTGCTTCCATGTCTTGGCTATTGTAAATAGTGCTGCTGTGAACCCTGGAGTACATTTATCTTCTCAAATTAGAGTTTTCTCTGGATATATGCCCAGGAGTGGGATTGCATTAAGCTCATACAGCTTAATATCAAAAAAAAAAAAGCAAACAACCCAATCAAAAAATGGGCAAAAGACCTAAATAGACATTTCTCCAAAGACGACTTACAGATGGCCAAAAGGCACATGAAAAGATGCTCAAAATCGCTAATTATTAAAAAAATGGAAATCAAAACTACAATGAGGTATCACCTCACATAGGTCAGAATGGCCATCATTTAAAAATCTACAAATAATAAATGCTGGAGAGGGTGTGGAAAAAAAGGTGCCCACCTACACTGTTGCTGGGAATGTAAATTGGTGCAACCACTATACAGAACAGTATGGAGGTTCCCTAAAAAACTAAAAATAGAGTTGCCATATGATCTGTGTGGCATTTTTGATGAAATGAGAGGAAGTAGATCTGCGAAGATTACTGTGACCTTCACACTCAAACTAATCCTCCATGTTTTGCTGGCACTTGCCTTTACCTACATCAATTAAAAGAGAAATTCTCTGTGAAGGTCTCTCATGTGTGTTCATAAATCATCCACTTCTAGGTTGCTTCCATGTCCTGGCTATTGTAAATGGTGCTGCAATGAACATTGGGGTGCATGTGTCTTTTTGAATTATGGTTTTCTCTGGGTATATGCCCAGTAGTGGGATTGCTGGGTCATAGGGTAGTTCTATTTTTAGTTTTTTAAGGAACCTCCATACTGTTCTCCATAGTGGCTGTATCAATTTACATTCCCACCAACAGTGCAAGAGGGTTCCCTTTTCTCCACACCCTCTCCAGCATTTGTTGTTTGTAGATTTTCTGATGATGGCCATTCTAACTGGTGTGAGGTGATACCTCATTGTAGTCTTGATTTGCATTTCTCTAATAATTAGTGATGTTGAGCAGCTTTTCATGTGCCTCTTGGTCATCTGTATGTCTTCTCTGGAGAAATGTCTGTTTAGGTCTTCTGCCCATTTTTTTTTTTTTTTAATTTTTTAAAATTAATTAATTAATTTATTATTTATGTCTGTGTTGAGTCTTCGTTTCTGTGCGAGGGCTTTCTCTAGTTGTGGCAAGCGGGGGCTACTCTTCATCGCTGTGCGCAGGCCTCTCACTATCGCAGCCTCTCTTGTTGCGGAGCACAGGCTCCAGACGCGCAGACTCAGCAATCGTGGCTCACGGGCCCAGTTGCTCCGCGGCACGTGGGATCCTCCCAGACCAGGGCTCGAACCCGTGTCCCCTGCATTGGCAGGCAGACTCTCAACCACTGCGCCACCAGGGAAGCCCCTTCTGCCCATTTATTGATTGGATTGTTTTTTTGATACTGAGCTGCATGAGCTGTTGTATATTTTGGATATTAATCCCTTGTCAGTTGTTTTGTTTGCAAATATTTTCTCCCATTCTGAGGGTTGTATTTTCGTCTCGTTTATGGTTTTCTTTGCTGTGCAAAAGCTTTTAAGTTTAATTAGGTCCCATTTGTCTATTTTTGTTTTTATTTTCATTACTCTAGGAGGTGGGTCAAAAAAAGATCTTGCTGTGATTTATGTCAGAGTTTTTTTCCTATGTTTCCTCTAAGAGTTTTATAGTGATCAAAACTACAATGAGGTGTCACTTCACACCAGTCAGAATGGCCATCACCAAAAAAATCTACAAACGATAAATGCTGGAGAGGGTGTGGAGAAAAGGGAACCCTCTTGCACTGTTGGTGGGAATGTAATACAGCCATTGATACTATGGAGAACGGTATGGAGGTTCCTTAAAAAACTAAAAATAGAACTACTATATGACCCAGCAATCCCACTACTGGGCATATACCCTGAGAAAACCATAATTCAAAAGGACACATGTACCCCAATGTTCATTGCAGCACTATTTACAATGGCCAGGACATGGAAGCAACCTAAATGTCCATCAACCAGGGAATGGATAAAGAAGATGTGGTACATATATACAATGGAATATTAATCAGCCATAAAAAGTAATGAAATTGGATCATTCGTAGAGACATGGATGGATCTAGAGATTGTCATACAGAGTGAAGTCAGAAAGAGAAGAACAAATATCGTATATTAACACATACACGTGGAATCTGAAAAAATTGGTATAGACGATCTTATTTACAAAGCAGAAATAGAGACACAGATGTAGAGAACAAATGTATGGATACCAAGGGGGAAGGTGGGAGATTGGGATTGACATATATACACTAGTGATACTATGTATAAAATAGATAACTAATGAGAACCTACTGTATAGCACAGGGAACTCTACTCAGTGCTCTGTGGTGACCTAAATGAGAAGGAAATCCAAAAAAGAGGGCATATATGTATACGTATAGCTGATTCACTTTGCTGTACAGTATAAACTAACACAATATTGTAAAGCAACTATACTCGAACAAAAAAAATATAAATCAATCAATCAATCAATCAATCATCCACTCCTGTCCTTTCTCTCCGGCCCCCATACTGATGATCATGGCTTGCTCAGATGCTTGACGGCACCAGCTTACCACTGCCACTTCTGCCAGGAACCACCAAAGGGAATTCCAAGGGTACTTTTTCCTGATGTTCACAGAGCACCCAACCCTCAATACTCCAAAGCCTCTTCACTGAGCTAAACCATCAGCACTCCACTGTCCCCACCCTACTCATAAATCTCAAATTACTGAGATACCACTGTGTAGGCCTCAAAGTAATAGCCAAATGGCAGAAACCGAAGCAATCAAAGACATATCGTTGGTATGCATTCCCACATATTTTCAGAGTGTGCTGGGATGACTGCAGTAATCATATATGCATGACTTTAATGCAGAAAGAAAACAAGGAGGAGGTGAGTTTTGAGACAAATTCTTAAGGAAGATTGTAAAGCAGGAAGGAGTTTGGACATTCCAGCCAGTGGTAATAAAACAGTGCAAGCTAGGGGTCAGTTATCTGAGTCGTATAAAAGGAGCACATTTGTTTTTCTGGAGTAGAAACTCCTTGTCAGATGGACATAGAATCATTATACAGTAAAAACTGAAGGCAGCTGTGGAGGAATTATTTGATATACTTTCCTTAAGGCCAAATCTCCCTACCTCACAAGAAGAGTATTTCACACCTCTGAAGCAAAACTACATCCAGTATCACCTTTCATCTGAGATTATATATAGAAGCATATTTACTTTTTAACTATTTCCTCAGAAGAATTTTATCCCTTGGGAGTATTATTAAAACTATTGTAATGAAACCTCTCTACAACTGTAGCTACATTTGTAATGCTTGAGTAGTGCTTAGCTGAGGTACCATGACACCAGAAAACACAACAAATCCTTTGAAGGGACAAGGAGTGGCCTCTATACTTAGCAACACTGTCACTACATATATCAGAGGTGGAAAAGCCTCCTGGAAGAAGCTTTGAATAACAAGGAATTTGATTGACCTTTGCTGAAAACTCTGATAGGGTGGCTGAGTTTGACCTGCTGGCTAAGGCAGCGAGTATATTAGGACAGAAGTATGAAATATGTGTGTGTGTGCATAGAATTGATTAGATAAATTCTGTATATAAAGGCATATGCATGTGCGCACACACACATACAGACACACGCACAAACATATCTATGTATTTGTGGGTGACAAGCTCACTTTTGTTTGAGGACTTTTGGAGAGCAACTACCTCAATGACTCTAGATCAGTCAATCAATATTTACTGAAAAATACGTATATTATGTGTTACGTGAGGTGGGAGCTTAAATCACTATTTCAGACCCTCAGAGAACTATAATCTTTGTTTCCTTAGTGCAGCAAAGGCAGGAAGACAGAAGATGAAGCTTGGACCTGGCACACGTGCAGCCCGATGTTCACAGAGCTTGACAAGATCAAGCATGCTTCAGGCAATGGTGAGCACTTCATTGCCAAGAGAAGGTCGGAAGTTTCCAACAAGTATGCACTTTTCCTCCTAGGAAATCCAAGGCAGAAACACTCACGGTGTGCCTTCAGTGATGGAGGTTTATTCCAGGATACAAGAACACAAAGTCACACGAAAGTTACCCCACCAGCCTAAGAATCATACTGAGATTCAAATGTATAGGACATTCAGGAAGCCCATAGAAACCCAGAAAATATGTTCAACATCTGCTAGAGGACATCTTGAATACTGGGACTCTCCCAGAAGTTATACATCTCAAAATAATAGATGTCATTAGGATGGTTTGCCATCATCATCTATCGTACACTCTTTGGGTAAGTTTTACTCCAAGCCACCTTGGAGGCCCCTGAGCTCCCTCATATGCACCCTTTACATTTACCTCATGCCTCCATCTCTAACTCAATTGTATCTCATTAGTGTACCAGAGCCATTTTTGTTAAAAATCCATACTGCAGGAAAGAGCAGTTTCTGGCTACTTTCTCTTTCAAAAGTATTTGCATATGAAACAAGCCTTTGAGGCGACACAGCCTCCACCAGCCTGAAATACCAGACAGCACAGAATGAGAGGTGGGGAAGAATCCATGAGTTCACGCAGCAGGAGGTCACTTAGAAAGAAGTCTGCCCATGGGTGACCTCATTCAATGAAACTGAAGGGAACGGGTATCACCTATCAGGAACCCAAGCAGAATCTCAGTCCTGGAAAGTGAAATGACAAAGCAAAGGTCATCAGTGGGGCACCAGAGCTCAGCCAGGTTATAAGCAATGTCTTGGGTAGGGAACAGTTAAATCTTCAGGGGAAAAGATGGATGAACTTAGCTGAAGAGCTGGGATGATAAAGGCAGCGAAAAAAAGATAAAATTAAAAGAAGCCAAATGGAGAAACTACAAAAGCAGGTGAAAAGCTAAATAACAGTATGGGCAATAAATCACGATTCATGGCACCAGGGTGGTCCTGGTGCTCTTCAGTCCTCCTCCAGTCACTGCCACTGCTGTCACCACTGGAGCCACCATCACAGATTAAGTTTAGGCTTAGTCATGAATGAATAGGCACTCGTCAGGCAGTGGGGGAAAAATCAATGTGACTACAGCATAGGGTGGGCATAGCATACTCGCAAAGATAAACCTTGTACGAAGAAACAAAAGGTGAAAGTAAGTACACCACTGGAATAGACTTTAATAAAGCGTACCTCAGCTACATGAGACCTAGGTGAGAAATTCTTACTTCATGCCCACATTTATTTGAATAGCCAGGAAGAACATTCAGAAGAAATTTCATAATCACATTACATTCTTCACACTAAACTTAAAAAATACAAGACTCTCCAGACGTAGTCAGCGTTAAGTCGGCCTTAATGAGGCAGGGCAGAGTCTGTCAACTGATTCTGAAATTGAGCACTCCCTGCCCCCCGCCCCACCAGCCAGGCATGTCAGGAAAACACTGCATTAGTTGTCTCAGTTCATCAATCTAATAAATGAGTTCTCAAATGTCATTTTCCCTCCATATGCAGCAAACATTTCTCTATTATTCAGTTATGCTGTTTTAACTGGGTTAACTCTCAGTGCACCAGCACAGTTCCATCTGTGAGAGACACTTATGCCATTTAATGTAGAGAAAGAGAGCGGCAAGAGAAAGGGGAGGACAGTTCAGAATGACATGTGGTATATGCTTGTCAGGATGGAAAAGAAGCATGCTAAATTCACATTTTTCAATTAGAGATCATAAAATCCGCTGGTGATATGCCTTTTATTTCATTAAGAGAAACATTATTCATCTAGAATATCCTTCAAAGCAAAATAAGCACTTTAATTAAATCCTACAAACGGGATAGTTTCCTGGTCTATTTGCCATATGTAACAATTGTAATGGAGTTACGGAGAGCATTTGAGAAAAGAGTACAAAATGATACATGGAGGGTTTAAACCTGGGTGAAATAACTACAAGCTGGTACATGGAATTGAAGGGCAACAGAATATGCCACCCCAAAACATGCTACTTTGGCATATTGATTATTTTTAGCGAAAGACAATTGAGAAGAAGCAGACATAAGAAAAGCTCTCTGCCCTTCACCTATTTGCCTAAAAGCAGGACATAAATTTGTAAAGATGTTCCCCCTCCCTTCTCTACCACAAAGGATAGAAGTTAACCACTGGAGACAACTCCAGACCCTTATCAACGCAGAGGAATCTACATAACAAACCTTGATAAAACTAGCCTTTAGCTACCACTAGTTTACCCATATTTGCCTTCCCCCAAATTTGCCATCCCTAGAAACTCAAAGTCCTTTTCCTTTGTCTTGTCATCTCTCTACAAAAATTATTTTTCTTCACTAAGATGCTATGTCAGCTCAAGTGCTAACCACCCCTCTGAGTTATTCATCACTGAGTTCTCTCCCATGTTTATGTGCAATCCATCTGTTATTAAACTTCTGTTGTTCTCTTGTTAATCTGCTGCGGGGTTTATTTCCAGTCTAATTTCAGGGCCCCAGACAGTGAACCTAAGATGGTAGAGGAAAAATAATTTTATTCCTCCCTACGGAAACTTCTCATGTGCAGCAAAAATCCTGAATAGACACTTAGAATGATTATAAATTTAATTATTAAAACATTGTGCTACTTCAGAAACGGTTAAGTCAATAGAAGAATATTTATTATTGCAATCATAAACTAAAAAACATATTCATGTAAAGAAATTTTGCCGAGCCCCAAAATGTATTAACTTTTTAAACTTAATATTAAATTAAATATGTTGTAAATCATTTTGCTTTATCATTATGAATCTGAATCAAGTTTTCCCAGCACTTGGTGGCTTTTCTATACATGAGCTTAATATACCCACCACTTTCACATGTGTAAGTATTGGGTGTGTATGATTCACATGAAATGTGGATCAATCCATTCAGAATCTACAACTTGACTGCAGATTGCTGACTTCTCACATAGGGACCATGGTTACCTAATCACGCAATTTATGTGATTAATATAGACAGCCAAACTGAATAAAATTCACTTCAGGGATTGAATCACCTTGTTTGGCTGCCTGCATTGATCAGATTTACCGTATAATTATAAAATAGTAATTTCAATTTGCACTAGCTCAAATATATATACAATATACACAGTACATTACCTTGTTCACGAAAATTATATAATTTTTGTGTTAGAGGGAACTTAGAGATTAACCCCTTATTTTACAGATGAAGAGACTGAGGACTCAAAATTTGCCCAATTCAATTAATGTAGCTAAATCAGGAGCAGAACACTTTCTGGACTCTGAATCATCTCAACTAGATTTTTAGAACCAGTGTGGTAAAATAGCATGTTATGCCACTTCGTTTCTAATCTTGAAACTACTGCTGTCATGATTTTAGGCTAGATGTTCTCATACAAGACGGCATGAATGGGTGAAGAAGTTGATCCTTCAGGCCCTAGCATGCCTGGGCAGGACCTTAGGCAGCCTGAACTCCTGGGCCAGCTGCCCAAGCAAATGTGCCTATTTATCCAAGTGAGCCAAACAAACACTGTCATCTATTAGTGCAGTGATGTGAAAGAATTGGAAAGAACTTGATCTTTAGTACTTGAGGCAATTAAATCTAACCTATCCATACCTCAGACACCTCCCCTGTAAAGTGATGGACTTGGACTATATTACTTGCACAAATACTTACCAAACAGTTCTTTCATTTATTACATTCTGCTAGATTCTTGGGATGATACTGTTATGAGTAAGACACAGTCCATTGTATTCATCAGAATATGCAAGGCTATGCTGTGGTAACAAATACCAAAATCTCAGGGGCTTAACCTAACTCAAACCAATGTAATTCGAGGTGCCCTCCTCTATCTGGAACATGTGGCATCTGAGATGATGGCAACAGGGGAAAAGAAAAATGCGGGGGACATACCAACTCTTAACTGCTTGACTCAGAAGTGATGCACATTAATTTTGTTCTCATTTCATTGGCCAGAATTAATTACATGTTCCTATCCTAATTGCCAGGGTGGAAAATACAGGGAATCACATAGATATTTGGTGACCACTAAAAGCCTCTCCTTTATTCATGAAGAAAAAGATAGATGAATATACTTTATTTTATACCAACTTTATTCTAAGTTAAGATGCTGTACTTCTGTTTTTCCTTATACAGCTTCTAATAAGCATGATATTTGTTCACCCAATGAATCCTGGTTTATCAACCTCAAAACACATGGCAGTTGGGGGGATTCCTATCATAAAAACACAGTCCTTTGATTAGATGAAATATGACACTAATAATAATGGCTCACATCACTATAGCTCTTTGAATTTTTAAAATTTTTCACATATATGAAAATAACACCAACCTTGTATGAATCTGCAACAATAAAAATTTAAAACATGTTTAAAACACTTAACACAGTATCTAGCCACGGAAGGGCTAAATAAATATTAGTTATTATCACTGTCACAAGTGACATCATTATTGTTTTGTTGTTAGGTCTCATTTGATTCTCTGCAAGACATGTTTAACCTCGCTGAGGGAAGTTAGATTCAAGAGGCTGTCATTTGCCCGAGAATACACAGCTTAAATAAAAGAGCAGAGCTGTAAATCTAACTACTCTGATACCAAGTCCAGTCATCTCTGCACTTTTTAACAGGAAGAAGCAAAACAATTCTTTGTTTGGAGCCCTAGTTTATCTTTCTGATTGCTGAACAATATTTTAGTTGCACAAGATAGTGAGTTAACTAGGATATAGTTTGAGTCCCTTTCCTATTCTAAGATTTTAGCAATATCCAATTATTTTAGAATCATATGACTAACAGCACAAACATAACAGGTATAAAAGAAGTATTTTATAAGGAGTAATGAACAAGAAATGGTTTCCTCCATCTTACCTGCTCATCTCTCCCATATTTGTAGAATACAGTATTATTAGGGTGACTGTCTGGCACATAAGAGAAAATGGCCAAGGCAGCATGGGCACAAGATTGCTGGGGTAACATAGAAAACAAACTTATGGTCACCAAAGGGGAAAGCTGGGGGGAGGGATAAACTGGGAATTTGAGATTAACAGATACATGCTACTATATATAAAATGGATAAACAACAAGGACCTACTGTATAGCACAGGGAACTATACTCAATATCTTGTAATAACCTATAATGGAAAAGAATCTTAAAAAGAATATATATATAAGGATATATATATTCTTAAAAAGAATATATATATATACATATATATGTGTGTATATATCAGAATCACTTTACTGTATACCTGAAACACTGTAAATCAACTATACTTCAACTAAAAAAAACAAGATTGCTGGGTAGCATTCACTGGAAGAAATTCACAAAGGCAGGAATCGCCCACTTTTTTTGGGGTAGTGAGTGGAGCCCTTGATTATGAAACACTAAGTGCATGACTACGGGTGTGTCAGTCCTTCCCTGGTGTGATCAGAACTAGAATATAATAGCACTATGATGACAGAGGATCCCTGGTCCTTGGAAGAAGCCAGGAAGCTATGTTGCTGGTCATGGTTAGCTTGTCCTCAACCTCCACAATGAGTACAGATAATGGCCCTGTTACGCTTTTCAACTAGATACCTCCAGGGCTACTCAATCATCGATGGCCCTTTCCACTCTGCCTTAGATGAACATGAACTATTCTTGTCAGTTATTACTCAGCCATTCCTAACTGTCCTCTAGTGTCAAACACAGTGATGCTGTGACTAGCCACACAAGTCTTAGTTTAGAATGATAGATTATGATGCCTAAACACCACTTCTTGATTTGGGGAAAGAGGAGAGAACTGAGTAAAAGGTTAACTTGACTGATCCTCTGAATGCTAGTCTCACATGAAAAGAGTTGATCTCTTGCAAAGTCCCATGGAAACTGGCCACAGCCAGTGACTGATGGCCAGATTAAGGCCATCAGTCACTGTCAACTGCAATGACTTGGTCAGGCCCAACAAGTCAGGGAAGGGACTGATACTACACCCAATCCGAAACTCACAGACATGGCAGGATAAGGCTGTAGTCAATGTGCTGCCATGTCATGCAGCTTTTGTATCTCAGCCTCTGAACACACCACAGGAGCTGGCACTTCACTAATCATGCAGTTTAAAAGCCCACAACCCAAAGGGTGGGGATACCTCTGATGGAGTCTGATGAAGAACCCTGATAGATTTTTGTGCACTGTCCTAAGAAGAATGGGTGTGAGAGAAGCACAGCCCGCACATCTGCTATCTGTACATTGGTACAGATCCTGTACCAATGAATTTTCCAGAATGCTACTCTGGTAGGCCTTATGTGACAGCTGTTTTGCAATTCATCTTTATTGGCACAACAGAGACATTACAATTTATCATTGAAACAAGAACATGGTAAGGGTGAAAGAGAGCATTGTTACTATTTACACCTGGACAACAGTACTGTCTCTGGAAATCCAGGCCATGTGGTCACCTTAGACACATTACCTTTCAGAGGAGAAAAATCAATCAGTGAAAGGCCTGGAATCCTGGAAATCATATCAGCACACTGAAGACATTCAGATGGAGAGAAATCTGATAGTCCAAGGCCATTTATGTGTGTTTGTGTACATTGCAGACAAAGGAGGACAACATACACTTACTCAAAGGGCCATCAAATGGCAGAGTGAAAGGTTTATTCTCTCTTGCTCCAAAAAGCAGAATTATGATCAAGATGCAGATTCAGGCTCAATATAAGGAATCAAGCATCAGAGCTACTCAACAACAGAAGAGGCTGCCTCACCAGAGTACTCTCCTCATACTCTGGAAGCATTCAATCTGAGGAAGAGTAGATACCTTTCATGGGTACAGTGGGATATTTTCTACAATGAGCAAGGAACTATATAAATAGCTCCTAAGACTCTTTGACCATTGTAATTTGCAAGTGGCTACTATCATGAAAAAAATATGGGATCTTGTTGGTTTTGTAATATCAAGAATCTCATGCATTAGTAAACAGTCTACACTCAAACCAAAGCAGAGAGATAACCTAATGCAGGAAAGGAAAATGAGAAATTTTCCGGTGTGTGAGACTGGTCACCCAGGACAGGCCACAAAAGATAATACAATTCCGTGTCTGATTTGCATGCATGAAGGATAATCATAGCAATATATTGTTACCAAGGATGTAATTAACTGGTATTACCTAAAAAATGTGAAAGCTCAGAATTCCATTCAAAATCTCTATTTACTTACATGAAATTAAAAGATTTAAGCACTAATTGAACAATGATGAAATTTTATTAACTCCTGAATCCTTTAGCTAAATGGCATATTTGTATATAATATTAATTCTTTTGAAATAGAGTTGAACTTTGGCTTAATTAGCAAAGTGGTAAAATTTGTCTTCAAATAAACTTCACCTCCTTATTCTCCACATTGTCCTCCTTGAGTCAACCCTTCTCCAAAACTTCCTAATGTTTCCCACTTCTCCTCTTTTCTCTTTTACTCTCAGGAAAGGATGGAATCAAATCAGGTTCCCTACAATTAAAATGACTAAAAAGGGTGACATCTATCATCTGTCAATTATCTTATATTTTAAACACATTAAATTCAGTGTGATAAAATTCTAATAATGGAATTCCAGGAATCAGTCTTATCAACTAAGAGCTGTTTGATGGAGAATGCTTGGCTTCTGAATTTTTGCCATGTAGGAAGTTACCAATTCTTCATACTAGTTAATCCTATCCTACATTTATCTACTCCAGTAACACCAAAGTAAGGCTGTTATGGTCTTCATTGATTAATAATAATAGCTGGGTATTTATTCAGGATTCTATGTGCTAAGCATTTCACTAATCTTACATATTATCTCATCCTTTAATCTTCACAACCATATAAATTATATATTATTGTCACAGCACAGATAAAACTAAAGAAATTTAGGTGAAAAAAAAAAGGTCGAGAAATGTGTTTAAAATTATATGAGCAAGTGGTATGGTTGGAACTTATCACTCGATGTGTCAAATTCCCAACTCTGGGCTCTCAAACTATGGGTTCTATGCCACATTAGCATGCTGAAACTATCCACTAGTATTTCAAATGTGGGTATTGAGAAAAACGCATAAAAATGAGAGAATGCCCTTTCTCTGTAACTTGTCCAGTGTCTCATATCTTGTTTTCTTCCAGTGATGCTTATGCCTGTGGCAAACTTAATCAGAACTCAGCAGATATTGCAGGACCAATTAGAGACTATTAAGCCCCTCTCAAGCTTCAATACTTTCTCCTCCCATACCACACACCTTTCTTTCAGAAATACACGAGTTTAACATCTCATTCTTCTTTTTGATTAAATTCTTTTAGGTGAAAGTGATTTCTTTCTTCTGAAAATTGAAACCTATGATTTCCTTCCTTAACTGGTCATTTTAAATAGAAGTTTGGGTGATTTAACAGAAGAACAGAATCAGTTATCTCCATATTAACCCAGAGGGGAAGATAGTAGAAATGGAAAAGTTCTAACTGATCAGTATCAAACATCTGACCAAATTGTGTGGTCAACTAGGCACTAAATGGTCCTCCACTTTATTGCCTGGTAATGAGGAGAAACTGAAGAGATGGTTGCAGATGGAATACCAGAAAGTAAGTTTAAAGACAGATGCCCATGAGGGGAGGAGGGAGACTTGCTCGTCATTCTCACAGTCTGCCTCAGGTTTTATCCCCAATGTAATAACTAGTAATAAGATTCATCCTAGGTAAGCACAAGATGGTGTCCCCTTTTAGACAAATTACAGAGAGGCACACCCACACTGACTGTAAAAGGAGGGAAATTTGTGACCACTGTAGAGAGAAAGCAGGCAAATCTTTAGAACCTTAACTGGGTCAAGTGGCAGATGACAGAGGGAAACAAACAGTGCTTGGTAAGAAAGGATGGCAACAGCTGGGCTGTATATGGCTCAGCCCCTCCTGCAGTCTGATATGGCAATCTTAGATCCATTTGAAGGCAACAGGAGTAAGTCTCAGAGATTCTTCTAGTGGATCCAGGCTGCTAAAGGGAGCTTTGGATCTTCTTAGGGAGATTTCTGTGAGACAGGCAAACATTTGTAGGAAGACATGAATGAGGCATTGACTGGTATCCAGGCTCTTAGTGCCCTGGATTGAGTTTACAATGTTGATGAAGGAAACTCACTAGACAATGAGAAACTGACCCAAAGAAATTTGGATAAATGTTTGCCATCAGCCCTGCTGCCTTGGAAGACTCCCCTAGTTCTATGTTGAAACCAAGTGAGAACTTAAGAGAATTTGGTGATGTGGCAGTAAGTACTACATTAAGGTAGACTTCTTTATAAAAACTGTCTTGGTGAGAATAAAGACCAAGCCAGGCAACAGGCATAAGCCCCAAGAACCACAAATAGGAATTCATGTGTCTGTGGTTGTTGAGTTAAAGGGTCTCCAAAGCTGATATTGATGTTGTTGGTTATGATGACCTTGCTGCTTGATAATGGATTTTGACTGGATCAAAAACATTGGAGGTTCATTTGGTTATGTGTAGCTGCTACACCACTCAAAATGGAAAGTAAATATGACTTGTTCACTGGAGCTGAGTCATTTTCTCCCCTACAAGACCCTTGATCCTCTCTCTTCCTCTAATCCAAATTCAACTGCTTTAAAGAGAAAGCTGATTAGGGGTACAGCCAAAGTCTCCCTGTTCCCAAGGGGTACCAGAAGCCATATACACCAGCCCAAGTATGCTGAGGAACAGTGGAGAGAGAAGGACCCAAAGTTGTATGCTTTCTTGGTTACATAGAACAAGTCACCATACTATCCTTTCTCAAGAGGGGAGGAAATGCCCGGATTCAGATCATGGGGTTTGGGCAACATTCACAGAGAGGAAGGGAAGCTAATCTGACCTTGTAGGTGGGGCCCTTTGGGATGATTCAATGTACTGCCACTGTGGCTTGCACTGCAGAATGTATAATTGGTATTGATATATTACATGCCTGTACTATGAATGCTTATAAGCACCAAAAGGGATTCTCCTATTCAGGAACTACTGCATGTAGAGAAATGCTAGAGAAACATGTAAGTCACTCTCCAATCCATGTTCCCTCCCAGGTGGTTGAACAGAAACAATAGAATTCCAGGAGAAAAAGAGAAATTACAGCCCTGATTGAGGACTTAAAGGCAGCAGGTGTAGTGAAAGATGCTACATTCCTGAATGGCTAAAGTGAAAGACCAACATGAGCTGGAGGTTTAGAGTAGCTTCATTGTCAATGAATTCAGTAGTTGCTCCCATAGCCCTGGCTGTTTCAGACACTGTGACTAGAACTGAATCTACTGCACAGACTAATGACACTTGATATGCTGCCTAGGATGTTGCCAATGCCTTATTTTCTAGTCACTGGCGCCTGATTGCCAAAACCAATTCATATTCATGTGGCCTCCAATATATATTGGTCAGGGCTAACTAAACTCTGCTGCTATTTGCCACCAATGAGTGGGCCAGGATTTAGCACAAGTGCCTCTACCTTATGGTGTCCAAAGCTTTCACTCTGTAGTTGATGTCCTGTGGGTTGGCAAAGCAGAGCCTCAGTCTAAACAGCCCTGACTGCATTGTTTTCATAGCTCTACCAGTACGGGTCGCTGATAAACCCCAACGAAATTCAGGGGCTTATTCGTCAAGGGAACTTTCTTAGGACTACGTGGACAGATTCACAACACAATCTCTCGGGCAGTCAAGGAAAAACTGTTGTCTCTTTGCCTCTCCCATCCCTCCACCACATAGAAGGCTCAGCACTTTATTTACTCTTTGAACATTGTAAACAATATGTACATCACTTGGTCCTTTTATCTGTGAATCTGCAAATAAATATCCTTTGAATGGGGACCAACCAATAGGCTGAACTGGAGGCTGTACATCAAGGTAGGGCACATTCTCTACTTTTGGGGCTCCCAAATAATAATGACCTCTTTGAGCTACAGTTTTCGGTGACTGGTTGGAGCCTCTGGCAACGGGCATCTATAAAACTGTGGCAGGCTATCTTGCTAGCCTGCAAGTGGGGTAAAATTTTAGACCCTTTGCAGTTTATGATACCTAATTCATCTTGAATCCTCATATTAGAAGTTTGTGAAAATATACACTATACTTATTTATAGTTTTGAAAAAGCATTGCTTTTGGGGGTGGAACATTCCAGTACACTATTTTTTTCAAAGCAACGTTAACACAGTCACTCAATTTAAGTAAAGCTTCTATCTCAAGTCTCCTCTGGTAAGAACAGAAGTTTACGTATCAGAATAAATTGAGAAAGATGTAGAAATGGGCATTGAGGAGAACAGCAGAGATCTTCACCTTATTCTATTTTTTAAGAAGCATTACTAAAGATAAATGATTAAATATTTTATAGAAATTACCATTTTAATTAAAATGCAGACTGGAGAACTTAGTATATGAAGAGGAAACACTGGGGGCTTAAAATCCTTAAAAACATCAGAATTTAAAGCTATTAGTTTTCATATTATCCTTTGAGCCATCTATTAAGTTCCTAGCTGAATATTAAAATATATTAATAAAAGAACAAAATATTGAATCCCTTCATTTAGTGTATAACTACAGATTATAAATAGAGCTGAGAATACATTTATTTCCCCAAGTCTGTTACATTAAACAGTGCCGATGACCCAGATGAATTTCTATTTTATTTTATTTACAAACAGTGAAATTCACTTTTTTGGATGTACAGTTCTGTATCTTTTAACACATATAGATTCTTTAACCATACTGCAAAAGAATGCAGACGAATTCCAGCAACCAAAAGAGTTCCCTCAGGCTGCCACCTGTATTCACGCCCTTCTCACTCCTAAGCTCTGGCAAACATTGATCTGTTCTATTTCTTTTTAGGGGGTGGGGGAGCATTTCCAGAAAGTTATGTTAATGGACTCACACAGTATATAGCCTTTTGAGTTTGAGTTCTTTGACTTAGCATAATCCTCTGGAGATTCGTCCAAGTTCTGGCATGTATCAACAGTTCATTCCTTTTTATTGGTGATTAGTATTCCATATGTAGATTACCACAGTTTGTTTCTGCATTCACCCATTGAAGGACACTTGTTGATACTTCTGGCTCTAGATGATCATTAATAATGCTACTATAAGCATTTATGTACAGGTTTTTACATGAACATGAACTTTCATTTCTCTAATATACGTACCTAAAGGTGGGATTGCTCGGTCATATAGTAGGTGTGTGCTTAACTCTTTGAGAAACTGTCAAACTGTTTCCCGAAGTGACTGTACCATTCTACATTCCCATCGGCAATGTATGAGAGCTCCTTTTGCTCTACATCCTTATCAATACTGGACATCATCCGTATTTTTTATTTTAGCCAAGGTAATAGGTATGTAATGCTGTCTCATGGTGGTTTTCATTTTTATTTCCCTAATGATGTAGAACGTCTTTTCTATTTGCCATCTATATGTCTTCTTTGGTGAAGTACCTGTTTAAATCTTTTGTCCATTTTTTAAAATTGGGTTCCAGTACAACATTGAATAGAAGTGGTGAGAACAGACATCCTTGCCTAATTTCTGATGTTAAGGAGAAAGGAATCAGTCTTTCACCAGTAAGTACAGCGTTAGCTGTAGGTTTTTCATAAATGCCGTTTATCAGATTGCAGAACATTTCCTTCTTTCCACATGTGCTGAGAGCTTTTATCACAAATCGGATGTTGACTTTTGTCAAATGCTTTTTCTGAACATATTGATATGATTATTTGTTCTTTTTGTCGTTAAGTCTGTTAATATGGTTTCGCATATTGACTGGTTTTAGATAGTTAAACCAGGACTGGAGGAATGATCTGACGTTTCTAATATCTGGGAGTTTCCCCAGGATAAACCTCACATGGCTGTGATATGTCATTCTTTTTATACATTGCTGGATTTGACTTGCTTATATTTTGTTGAAGATTTTTATGTCTATGTTTAAGAAGAATATTGGTCTGTAATTTTCATTTCTTGTGCTATCAGGGTAATGCTGGCCTCATAAAATTAGTTGGAAAATGTTCTCTCCTTTTCCAACTCAATGAGAGGTCGTTAAGAATTGATGTTATTTCCACCTTAAATATTTAGTAAAGTTTTCCAGTGAAATCATCTGGGCTTGGAGATATTTTTTGAAGGTGTTTAATAATGAAATAGATTTTTTTCAATAGATGTAGGATGACTCATCTATTTCTTTTTAATTGAGTTTTGATATTTGTGTCTTAAGAATTGATCTATTTTGACTAAATTGTAAATTTATGTGCTTAACGTTGTTCATAATATTCCTTTATTATCTTTTTAATGTCTATTGGGTCTTTAGTAATAGGCCCTCTTTCATTCTTGATGTTGACCATTTGTGGACTCATTTTCTTGGTCAATCGCACTAGGGGTTTATCAATTTTATTGTTTATTTTTTAAGGAAGCAAATTTTGGTTACATTGATTTTTATGGTTTCAATTCCTTTGACTTCTGCCTTTCTATTTGTGTTGAGTATATTTTTCTCTTTTTTAATATTTTAGGTAGAAGCTTAAATTATTGACTTGAGACTTTTCTTCTTTACTCATATAAACTTTTAATGCTATAAACTTCCCTCCAAGCGCTGCTTTAGCTGTATCACATAAATTTGGGGTGTTTATATTTTCATTTCTTTCAGTTCAAAATCATTTCTAATTTCCCCTGAGGTTTCTGCTTTGACCCAATGATTGTTTAGTAATGTTTTGTTTAACTTCCTAATATCTAGGAGTTTTACAGACATAAATCTGTTATTTCTTTCTAGTTCTTTTTTTTATGATAGAGAACACACTGTCAATAATTTCAATTCTTTTCAATTTAATGAGGTTTTGTTTTGTGACTCACAATATAGACTATCCTGGTAAATATTCCATTTATGCTTGAAGAGAATATGTATTCTGCTGTTGTGAGGTGGCATGTCCTATAAATGTCAATTAGGTAAAGGTGGTTATGGTGTTGTTCAAGTCTTCTATAAACTTTTTGGGTTTTTTTGTTTGCTTTTTTTACACACTTTCTCTTCTCCTTTTACAACATAAATATTAGACCTGTTGATATTGTCTCACAGGTCCCTGAGGCTCTGTTCCTATCTCTTTCTCTCTCTTTTTAGATGGGATAATTTCTATTGCTCTATCACTGACTCCTTCCTTTCTCATCTACTTTCTGCTTTTGAGCGCCTCCAGTGATTTTAAAATTTTTCCATTATTGTAATTTTCTGTTTGAAAATTTTCTTCTGATCTTTGGGGTATAATTTCTATTTCTTTGCGGAGAATGTCTATCAATCCATTCTTTTCAAGAGTGTTTCCCCTTACTTCTTAGAACATGGTTATAATACCTGCTTCAGAGACTTTCTGATAATTCCAACATTTGGGTCATCTTGTGATTGGTATCTGTTGATTTCCTTTTCTCTGGATAGTTGCTCAGATTTTTATGGTTCTTTGTATGTTGAGTAGTTTGGGGTTGTATCCTGGACATTTAAAATACCATATTATGAGACTGGATCCTATTTAAATCTTTTGTAGAATATTTTTTGTTTTCTTTTGTTTCATATTATTTAACAGGCAGTCAACACATATCCTGGCCCACTTTCTGCCTTTCAAATGTTGATTAGTTTTCAAAGAATTTGCAATGATATATGGTGCACAGTTTGTGAGCCACCTACAGTTCAAACTGAAACCTGAGCAGTGGTTCAGTGTTCAAAGCTTTTGCTAGCTGATTCCATTTAGTTTCACGTGTGCATAGACCATAAGTTAGTCCCAGACTTTAAACATAGATTTAAATGCTCATTTTCTGCAGCTACTTTCTCTCCACTATCCTTTCCCTCACTGTGGTTTCAGGGTTCCATCTTCTTGGAATTCTTGTTAAAAAGATGAGAAGTTAGCCTCCTCACACTGATGCCAAGGTGTTGCCCTACAAGGTCTGCCTCTGCCACACCAGTGAGGGGTTTTTTACCATTACACTGTAAAGCAATAGGGCTAGGCAGTTGTACGAGTATGGCCCTACAGTGTTTGCTTTTGACATGCTCTTGGCAAGGTAAAGGGGTCTCACCTCTTTGTCGCCATTCACTTGGCATATAGGGTATAGAGTAAGAAGAGTCCACAGGACTCCTCTCCTCAGAGTTTGCCACCATGAGCTGATGGGGAGGGAGAGAGGTATTGAAACTCATTGTCAGATCATTCCTCCAGTCCTGAGATCCTTACCCAGTCTGCATGCTTTTATGCATCTGTCAGTCTTACACTAGTTGCTTAATGTATTTTATTCTGGGACTTTTAGTTGTAGTTAGTGAAAGAGATAGTGTGGAGTGTGTGTACTCCACTATGTCTAGAATCAAAAGTCACATTTTTAAAAAATTTCTAAGATGTGAATAATAGAGGGAAAAGGAAACCTACTTTGTGGGAGTGCGTGTAGCAAAGAGAATAAATGATAGAATATGTTCTGCAAGCTATCATGCTAAAAATAGAGTAATGTATGAGAGGACAGGGTGAGGCACTTTCTTCCACTCCTGCTGTGCCCTCCCATGTAACACACATGCTTCTCTCTTCCTCCTTACCTACTACTCCCTAAGGAATTAGGAGGGAGTTAAAATCACTGGTGAGTTTGGAAGGAAAAGCAGGGCATGCACGGCCTAGCCACATGCACGTCCCCCTTCTCTTGCCCACAGAAAGCTTGTGTTCTTAATTTCTCTAAGTTACATGATAAACTTGGTGGCAAAGGCCTTGTCCCTATGGAGCAGGTATGCAATGGTGTAGCACTTATTTTGACTCACTGAGTTGGTTTCACTAATTCTGGAGTTCAGTATTGGGAAACTTACAGATATAAGCCACATTGTTTAATTTCAGTAAATTACATTGGATATTTTGGTCTCTGTATGATTTATGCATTCATCTTGGTACTCCAGTGAGGGGAAAAAAAGGGGGTTAATTGCTGGGCCTTCTTAAACATGCCAACATACACTAGTAAAATTTAATTAAATTATTGAAATAGCTCCCTTTGAATAACAGGATACAGTTATTATGTGACTATAGGGCATGTTTCCTAATGCTTTATTTCAAAGGAGTCTAATTCACCTTTTTATCCCTAGTGCTTAGCACACTGCCAAGTCCAATGAGCGCACAATAAGTGCTTAACGAGTACCTATCAAAAATCAAATAAATGATTCAATGAACAAAAGAATTCCAGTATACATAATGTTAAATGTACCATTCATAGGAACAATATTCTTATTTTAACGGTGGTGTTTCCATCTCAATTAGCTCCTACTTCCTCACAGATTTAAGACTTTGGTGAATATCTAGTATTTACTTTACCCCAATTAAAACAGTTGCCAACTCATTTAATCCACACAAAACTCTTTTGAGGCAGATACTATTACTGTCCTTTTTTTTTTTTTACAGATAAAGAAGTGATGATCAGAGAGAATAAGTGACTTACCAATGGTCTGAGAGCTAGTAAGTGACAGATCAGTGATTCAAACCATGAGAGCGTGGCCCTGAAGTCTGGACAGATATTAAACACACCAAACCATCTCTGAAGGCAGACTTTACAAAGCCCTCCTCAACATCTTACTCATGTGTGGCCCAGCCCTAGGCTTACAGTCAACAAACCCACCTCTCTTTTCCTTCAGTCCTCCAACATTAGCGCTCCTTGGAACCCAGCCTGGCCACATTAACTACACCATTCCTCCCCATGCTTCTACCAATCAGGGCTACACAACCACAGCCAACACTCCCTCCACCAGCTATTAAGTCTCCATTTCAAAGGATTAATCTCCCTCCCTCCCACAACTACCAGGTCTGCTGCAGGGCTATTAAAAGCCCTTTCGTTCTTCGGGTCTTACCAATTAAGAATAGGACCCAGTTAAGAATAGGACGTAGGGAATTGAGAGCAAATAGCCACTTGGACAGGAATGATAAAGCATAGTGCTGATACAGCAGTGGAGAAGTTGGAGCACTATAACATAAGGCCTTAAATTTCTCAATACGATTTCTCTTGACTTAAATACCTGTATACTTACAAACTTTGTGTGTCACTACAGAAAGCTGTGATATTTTTCATCTGCTACCAAAGTCAAAAGAAAGGTGTAACAGCTTAAAATGAAATCATTAATAGAATTCCAATCCTAATAATTTGGTCATTTCATAAATTAATACAAGTATAATCTAAGTCAATTTTGAATATTTTCTAGAATACTTATGCAAAAAGTAAAATGTGAACCAACTAATCCAGAAGCAAAATGGGTTTTATACGTTTCATGTTTCACAGACTCTAGTACGTTTCACAGACTCTAGATGAGCTCTGACATTTTTAAAGGTATAAATGTTTTCCATTCAAGTGCCATGGTCTCCTTGGATATTGTATGTATATGTTATCTGCTCCAATAGCTCTCAGACTTGGTGTCTATCAGAATCACATTTGGGGAGTAGGACAAAGAATGATGTTAAAAATACTGGTTCCTGAAGCCTAGCCTCAAAAACCTTTGAGGGTAGAGCCCAAGAAAAAATATTTTGAAGAAGCTTCTCCAATGATTCTGAAACCCATAAAATTTGAGAAACACTGATACATAGTTGACTTTCAAGGCTGAAAGATCCAGGGATAGGTGAAATTTAAATTAATTAATCTTTATAACATCTCTACTCCAACATTAAACTCTTATTCATATTGACCTTTGTGTTGATGTCTTTCCTAATTTTCTACTACTTAAATACCTCTTTGGAGAAAAGTATAGTGTTGATTCTCCAATATATATATGTGTTTTCTCACAGTCATTCCTAGAACAAAATAGTATATAAAAGCATATTTAGGACTTAAAGGAGAAGCTGGTTCTAATTGATACAGATAAATGTAATACTCCATTTTATTTGTTATTTATTTATTTACTTGTGATTTACAATCTTTTTCGTCAATTTATTTTCTAGATATAGATATATTTATGTGTATACACATGTATTTGAATACACAGGCATTTAAAAAGATTGGCATCCAGACAATTAAAAAGCTTTTCTTATCATGTAGCCTTTTGGCTTTTTATATATCATCTGCTAAAGCTCAGCCAGCTAACAACAACAAAAAAACTGTGCTGAAATCATTGAAGAAATACTGAAATATGCCATGTGCATTTGCCTCAAAAACACCTTTAATAGCTCTATTAATAGTTGTCAATCATCGTGTGTTCTTGATCTTCTTGGTTATTTAAACATAATTTCCAGTTCCTTGTTGAAGTCTTTTTCTAGTACCTTTAGTACCTTCTACATAACTGCACATTTTCCATGTTAAAACCAAAATTTCTTTCCATTTGATTTGTCTTCATAGCCCTTCAGTTGCTAAAGTTGCTACTACAATTCACAAAATATTCAAATTTCAAACTTTCTTGTCATTTGATGAATCAAAACACTCACCTGAATGCTTTTTGAATAATTTTATTGTATGTTTATTTCTGCCAGGCAAATCATTTCAGAATGCCTAACAATAAATTACCACCTGTCTAAAGAAGTCATGCTGTTTGAAGGGTTTTTCTAAGCTTAACTACTTAAAGTAAAATTTAACAGGTTCATTTAACATTTCTTCAGAAAGAAGAGCACACACAATGTAAAACCAAACTGTTTATATAGTATGTCATATTAGTATCTTAAGACATGTTACCATGAATTTTCTGAAAGCAATGGTAGTCACTGAAAAACAGAAATGGAACTTAGAATATAATTAAACTTGAAGAAGAGAGGCAGAGCACCGAGCTTCCAAATAACTCCTTTTGGAGCATGCTTCCAAACACAATATTAAGTGCATTCAATCAGTTCCAGGTCAGAGGTAAAAGAACTTGTGGAACTCATAGAAAATGTACAATTTTCAACTCCATAAACTGTCATCACTACAAGGAGATGAAATAAATACTAGAAGTTTGTTTTCAATCTCTGCCTAGTGTCAGGGAGAGTAACCCCATCTGCACAATTTCTATGCCCTGGCAGCATCAGAAGGTATTGAAATTGAGGTGTTGTAATCAAAGCAATGTCTTTAATCCTGCATATAAAATTGTCTAGACTCAATAAGTTATCAGATACTAATCAGTAAATAGCGAGAAGGCTTAAATGACATTGGCAGTCATATGATCCTACTCCTAGGGCTCTGCCTCAACCCTCCTAGGTAAATGAGCCCACAGCTCTATTCACAGAAGTGCCCAGGTAACGAGATAAAAATCCTACTTTCATTGCATGTTCCCAATTCTGTATGTCTAGCATTTTCCATTCTGGTCAAGCTATCCCCGTCCTGACAATAGTGGTCAGACATAAGGTACACATAGTTGTCACAAAGACATCATCGTTTAACTACCCCCGATTCTTCATCAAGAGGCTAAATTATTAAACAAAAGAAAATTATGGAAGCATACGGTATCAGTTAAAATAATATAATTGTGGAAAATGAATGATGGAGTGCTTTTCAAAGGCTAGTAAAGTAAGAGACCAATCATGATTATCCTCTCCTTTGCCAGGGCAGATTCTGTCTGCCAGATTAACATTTCGTAAGGAGAAAAGAATTGCCATGTTGAATCGTAACTTGTCTTTGACAATCTTCTTTGGGTGGAAGGAAGCAAATTGAAAGTAACAAATATATTTTGAAGAAGAAAATGTATTGTTATTGGTCTCTCTTTTCCACCCCAAATCCTAGACAGAGAAAGGATATGGCTGTGGGGGAAGCTATCACTTGTATGCTATTACTTCATTATACAAATCAATAGCAGTTCAGTTGCGAATAAAGCAGATGCAGGTGGAGACTATGAAAAGTCATCCAGGCCAGCTGGCATAGATTTTAGCAAACTGATTTTGCTGGGTTTCCATGCAAAGTCCTAAAATAGATAATTTTAAAAACCATTTAAATGCCTCTCCTCTGGCAGAGAGGTCAAAGCTGCTGGCATTTGATTTGCTGAATACTGCGCTCAGCTAAACTCTAATCTGCCTTGAAGGAAAACTGCAGTCATTATTTATATTTCACCTGTGAGAGCGAAATAAATATTTACTAACAAAGAATGCTGATACATACTTCAGATATAGGTTTTCCTACAATTTTCCTGTCTACTTCCAATTTGGTGCGTAAGATTTTTCTGAGCCTTTAGTCATGATGGAAAATTCTGTTCAGTCACAGATAGAGAAAAATTAGATTTAGCTATTCACACTCTGCTACATCAAAGGAGTCATAGCTGTAGGTCCTTGATTGTTCAGAATATCCCCTTCTGGTATTAAGAGACACAAACCTCCAGTTATATAATAAATAAGTCCCAGGGATGTGATATACAGCATAAGGAATGTGGTCAATAATATTGTAATAACTTTGTATGGGGACAGATGGTAACTAGACTTATGGTAATCATTTCATAAGGTATGCAAATATCAAATCACTATATAGTACACCTGAAACTAACATAATATTGTACATCAACTATATTTCAATTAAAAAAAAAAAGAATATCCTCTTCCACTGGCATCAACAGGACAAGGTGAGGACTCCTAACTTTAGTTTTTAAATTGTTGACACTCAGCTCTTCATGCTAAATTACCTAAGCCAGCTAACGCCCCCTTCCCTTTGTCCTATTCATACTGTTGGGAACTTTCTTCAAAGCTAAGTTCCACGGCACAACTTACATGTAACTGAAACTGTCTTTTCCAAATCTCAACAAAAACGTGTTCTCCATTTGAATATGACTCTTCCAGAAAATATTTCCTACATACCAGAATATTCTTGTCACTTTGGGACCTTTGAAACTTGAATTAGCATTTCTCTAAGTACTAACTGTACTTTCTCCAAGGAGACCACAACAAGATCTCCCGTTCCACACACTCTTCTTACAAGGTGACATTGACACTCCTTCTCTGGAGCTTGGGGGGTGGGGCAGGGTGGGGTAGGGGGTGGTATGGGGAGTGTCTATATTTCTTTGAATCTGGTGGTCTATAATAGAATTGACATTACCTGCTTTCTGAGACTAGATCAGGAAACCTAGCATCTACCTGGTTCTCTTGGGACGCTCACTCTTGGATCACAGCCACCATGCTGTGATGGATGACAGTCTATGAAGAGACCCCATGTGGAAAGGAACTTCGGCCCCTGGCCCACAGCATGGCTTAGCAAGCAGATGACAGACAGCACTAATTTGCCAATTATGTGAGTGTACCATCTTGGATATGAAACCTTCAGTCAAAAATAGAGTTGCCCCAGCTACGCTGCATAGAACACAGAAGAGGCTTCCCTGCCAAACCCTGACCAACTTGCAGATTCATGAACTAAATGTATGTCATTGTTTTAACTGCTAAGTTTTGAGGTAGCTTGTTATACAACACGACCCAAATTAATAAAGGGATATTGTAACTGTGCTGTATTTGTGTTTTGTGCCTGTGCAAGTGTGTTTGTGCGTGTGTGCACATGTGCATTTTAAAGCAAAGAACTGAGACTGTTGAAAAGAGGAATGCATTAGTTCTTCTTAATCACTTAATATAGCAGTTCTGAATCTATTTTTTTAATCAGCCTAAAGCTGATCCCATGCTCCATGCCACTTAACTGATGAAAACTTCATACTCAGTCCCTTTGGGGGATCTCCCACTATGTCTTATGATCTGAGAGTTGTCTTCAGTGCCAAACACTGCAAAAGCTATCTGAGAGAGAAACAAAATGTTGTTTGTGTGAATGGCACATTTAATTTTGCATATACTGAAATTCTGTTCTTCCGTGAATTGTGTACTCATTCACTTGACAGACATATACTGAGAAGTTATCGTGTGCTTACCGTGCTTGGCACTGTGCTGAGCACTGGGGATAAAGGATTAATTGGACTCCTTCACAATTAGATGCTAAGAAACATACACTATAGTCACGTGATACCTATCTTAACACAGAGAATCTCTTTAGGTGTGGTGACGAGCCACGCGCAGAAAGTTTGGTGAGGCTGGGAGCCGCTACAGTTAGGGTCAGACTCCCCAGGGACCTCATGCAATCCTCCCCCTTTGAAACCTTAACACCTCTTCCCATGCAAATCAGTATTTTAAAAAGGATCCTGCCCATTTGATGACAACAGGTGCATATTTGTTGAGCTTGCACTCTGTGTGCCAAGTTCTAAGTTCTTTAAATGTGTTACCTCATTTAATTCTCACCAAAGCTCTATGATGAAGTATAACTATTCTTTTCAGATGAGCAAATCAGGGCACACACAAAAAAGGAATTTGAGGTACATAGTTACTAAGTGGCAAAACCAGGAATTGAACCCAGGATCTGTCTGCAGTGGGATTCTCAAATACTAGGTTGTACCGCTCTGTTGCTGTCACCAGCAAAGCCCATTAACAATTCCCAGGAAATAAAAATAGAAACTAGATAATAAAATGAAGTCTAACCTTTTCTTTCCCTTTGTGCTTAGTCTCATTTCACTTGCTCACAGAATGCCGCGTGCAGAGGCCTTGCACCCGGCTCTTCAGCCCTGAGTTCCTCGTGTGCAACGGCCGTGCCCGCACCTCGGCTCGGCGACTGCGTGCAGAAGCGCTGCGCGCCACACTGCAATTCAAGATGGCGGTGGCGGGCCGCGTGCAGAGACGCTGCGCCCGCCCTGCGATCTGCAGCCAGGGCAACACACCTCTCACCAATCGGTGAGAACTCTGCCCCCGCCCCGCTGACGGGATCGCTATAAAGCATCCCCGCCCCCCAGCCTGTCAGGAGAGCCTGTGCTTTAGAGCGAGAGAGCTCGCACCTCTCCATTCTGTGACCCAAGAATAAAGCTTTCCTTTTGTTTCTGAACTGAACTCCATCTTCCTCTATTCGCACCAGCGACACTGGACAGAAGGACCCTTCCTGGAGACCAACTCTGGAGGGTCAGTAACATTACCTTATGAATAAGCATTCAGACGTTTCCACCAAATGTATTGTTTAATTTTTGACGAATGTAGAATGTGAAACCTAAGTCAGATCATGATTTTCTACATTCTTCATAATACAAACTACTATGTGTTTTCACATAAGGGTTCCTTCGTAATCATTAATTTTATCTACCATTCTTACAAAAATATATTATTCATGGGACTTCCCTGGTGGTCCAGTGGTTAAGACTTTGCCTTCCAATGCAGGGGGTGCAGGTTCGACCCCTGGTCAGGGAGCTAAGATCCCACATGCCTTGTGGCCAAAAAACCAAAATATAAAACAGAAGCAATATTGTAACAAATTCAATAAAGACAAAAAAAAAAAAAAAATGGTCCACATCAAAAAAATCTTTTAAAAAAATTATATATATATTATTTGTAAGCAAGTGGTGAAAAAGAGGCAATCATCTAGCCCAGATGTATAGTAGAAAGCAGCTAACCAAACAACATATTCTTAGAGGTCATTGCTGAATTTAGGTTAATGCCCTTGCACATCTCTACTCCCACACTTGTTCCTTCTTAGGCTTGCTAACTTGGGCAATGTTACCTCCTTAGAGAAGATCAAGAATTTACAATGGCTCTCTCTCAACTATGAATCAAAGCCAAGTATAGAATACAATAATGGGGTTCAAATGGCCCCATCTTATTTCTCATTACTTTCCACCACACATTTCTAAGCTACTCCATGTCCCCCATATATGACCTAATAATGCCACATTTGTATCTTTCTTCATGATATCCTCCATCTGAATCATCCACTTTCATCTCCTTCAATGTTATCCACCCTGTTTTCCTTTGGAGGGGACCTTCCCCCCAAAATGCTTCATGACCAACACACCATAGCCCTTTCTACTGTTCAGATAAACGCCTTAGGCCCTCTTTATTCTCTCTTCTGTGGCTACCTCTGTACCATTACTGCCTTTACTCAGGGCCTAACTGTGTAGCTCTGTCTTCTGTTCCTGACCCATCTTTTAAACTGCCTACCCTTGAACAAAGGACTTGTCTGAATGGCTTCACCATTTCTGCCAGCTTTCTATTGGATCTGGTCACACCTGTGCTCTGGCTCCATCCAGCCTCCAGGACTCCATCCAATAAAGTAATTTTAACTTTTTGGCTGTGGGACTGGATAAAATCTAGACCATATTCTTCCCTCAAATTGAGTTCAGAATTTACCTATTCAAAGATGGCATCTCCTATATTCCACCTTGCAATATCCTTCCAATACAAGGCATCCTATCAGTTCTTACTTAAACATTGTCAAATGCTCTCTTAAGCTCATTTGGATACTTTTAATATTGTTTGGTAGTCACAGTGTGAGCGCTTGTCTTATTTTCTCTGAACAGTCTGCAAATTATTTGATAGGACAGACAGGTTCTTCTACTTTTTATGTATGTGTCCTTTGCTTTACTTTGAGATAAAATAGCTTCAGCTTAGGCACATATGTTCCATATATGCTTATTGAGTAGAACAAAATAAAATTTCAGATCACAAACACTGGAATCGAATGGTCCTTTACACAGTCAGTCTTGCAGTAATATTCAACAGATAGATAAAGGAAATGGTAAAGGAGGTTATTAAAATACAGGGGAGGGGGCACTTTTCCCAATGATAATGTCTCCAGAATTCTAATATAGCTGGTACGTGTCTCTATCATCATTTCATTAAACATTCAATAATCATTGCTGTACTGAAGTATTGTTATTGACAGGATATCTCCTATCATTTAGGAGGGTTTAAGCAGAAAAAGTTAAGAACCACCACTCTATTACAGCCATTGAATAAACTGTCTTTACAATGAAGTTTTCTTAGAAAATGCTAATGACTTATAAAAAAAGATGTTGCACTAAATCAGTTTATGACTAGATGAGTATCTATGCAGCCCTACAAAAAAGAATAAAGGCCCTCAAGAGGCACATGAAAAGATGCTCAACATCACTAATTATTAGAGAAATGCAAATCAAAACTACAATGAGGTATCACCTCACACCAGTTAGAATGGGCATCATCAGAAAATCTACAAACCATAAATGCTGGAAAGGGTGTGGAGAAAAGGGAACCCTCTTGCATTGTTGGTGGGAATGTAAATTGATATAGTCACTATGGAGAACAATATGGAGGGTCCTTAAAAAAACAAAAATAGAATTACCATATGACCCAGCAATCCCACTACTGGGCATATACCCAGAAAAGACCATAATTCAGAAAGACACATGCAGGACTTCCCTGGTGGCGCACTGGTTAAGAATCCGCCTGCCAGTGCAGGGGACACAGGTTCGATCCCTGGTCCAGGAAGATCCCACATGCCGCAGAGCAGCTAAGCCCATGCACCACAACTACTGAGCCTGCGCTCTAGAGCCCATGAGCCCGCATGCCACAACTATTGAAGCTCACGTGCCCAGAGCCCGTGCTCCACAGCAAGAGAAGCCACTGCAATGAGAAGACCGTGCACCACAATGAAGAGTAGCCCCCACTTGCCACAACTAGAGAAAGCCTGTGTGCAGCAACGAAGACCCAGCAAAGCCAAAGGTAAATAAACAAAATAAATAAAATTTTTAAATAAAGACACATACACCCCAATGTTCACTGCAGCACTATTTACAATAGCCAGGACATGGAAGCAACCTAAATGTCCACCAACAGACGAATGGATAAAGAAGATGTGGTACCTCTATACAATGGAATACTACTCAGCCATAAAAAAAACGAAATTGGGTCATTTGTAGAGACATGGATGGACCTAGAGAGTGTCATACAGCGTGAAGTAAGTCAGAAAGAGAAAAACAAATATCGTATATTAACACATATATGTGGAATCTAGAAAAATGGTACAGATGAACTGGTTTGCAAGGCAGAAATAGAGACACAGGTGTAGAGAACAAACGTATGGACACCAAGGGGGGAAAGTGGGGGCATGAGTTGGGAGATTGGGATTGACATATATACACTACCATGTATAAAATAGATAACTAATGAGAACCTGCTATACAGCACAGGGAACTCCACTTCGCTGTACAGCGGAAACTAACACAACATTGTAACACAACTATTCCCCAATAAAAAAACAAACCAAAAAAAAAGAATAAAGGCTGAACTAATATTGATTTCACAGACTGTAACAATAAAGGGGTTTTGACTTAAATTCTGAGATAAAAATTTTCTCAAGAGACACTCAAATTGGGAATAAAGAAATATGAAAACTATTTGCTCCACGTGGTACCCCCAGAAATGAACTTAGTTCTCTGAGAAGTAAAGATTGCCGTGCATTGCTTACCCTTGTAGAGCACTTAGTGAAGTTAATGTTTTGTTTCGTTTTCTAAGAATTCAATAAGCATTACAATGTCAAAAGCTTTCTACTACAAAACAGTCACTAGACTTTTTCAGAGATATTATCTCATGAAGTCCTCAAAACCACCTTTGGGGTGTTACTATCTTCCATTTTTAGATGAGGAGACCGAAGATTAATGAGTTTAAATAAATAGCCAAAGTTACACAATAGCAAATGGCAAAACCAGGATTCAGTATTTAAATTTTTCAACTTTTAAATCCAGATTCAGGCAGATATTTCCCAACTACTTATTATATAATTATGTAACAGGTAGAATTAGACAACTTACAGAGTTAGATATAGACCTTTGCTTCATAATTTTAATTTTAAGATGAAACCAAATTTTAAATTAAGATGAATGGTAGCTTTTAGGGAAGGGGTTATGGGATAACCATATGGGATCTGTTATCTTCTATACGTAAATTTTATCCAGAGATTCTTATTGAGCATCACAGACCAAGTAGAAGCTTTGGTACTAAATGCTGATTGAAATGTATTCTTTTCCTTATTTTTACAGTCATTATCATTCTTCTTTCTTTCAAGAAAAGGGACAGACATTAAGGGGCTATTTCTCACAGCAGTTATTAAAAATCCCAGTTACTGTTTCATCACTGTCTGTGAATGGATCTATTGTCCTGCTCACCAGAAGGGCTACCACTGTAATGAGCCAGAACTGCGTATTTTCACAGGCATCCAAGAATCAGAATGGTGATTACAACCAGGAAAGAAGTTCACGTTAGAAATCATTTGTAATAGAATCCCAGAATTCTGAATTTATCCAAAATTATGTAACTTATTTAAAGATTCTTTTAATCTGTTCTGGGTTTTGTCCTCATGTAGACTATAAACCTCTATAAAAATAGCGTTCCTCTACTAAAATAGCCTTCCTTGAGTCTCTTACCAACTGCAGGACTGATTCTAAGGCACGGGGGTTGGTGGGGAGAGGCGGAACAAGGATCCTAGTCAAAGACTTACTTCCTCTAGCACTGCGAACCGGGAGGGTTTTAACCATGTGTCTGAGACGGTCCATCACAGAGCTTCCATGATGGGAACAGTGCTGCAATTCTTTATAATTGACAGAATATAGTACAAGAAATCTGTACCAATCTGATCTCCCATGTACAACAGCTGTCCTCACGACTTGAATTTGAAAAAATGAAGAACAACACTCCTTGGCCACACAGTCCAGTGGCTTGAATCTTCCAGTTTTGTTGTTCTTTCCTTTTGTCTTGAGAGAGGCCTTGTCAAATCAGAATGAAAAGAATGTTTTAAGGCGTGAGAAAATTCAAATTTCCTATTTAAAGCCTGGAGTTCATTAGCAGGAGTATACTCACTTATTTCAAGGGTCACTGGGTTACGTAGAAGAGCCTGTCTCTCTGCTACCCACGTCCCAAATCATTCACCTGAAAATGGGTTAGAAACACTCTCAAGTCTACTAGCTCTCTATGGGACATAATTCACCTTTGCTGTGCTTTATCTTGTGACCCTGTCAAGTGAAGGGCCCTGCTTTGATTGTGTACTATCCCTTTTTTCCTTGATTGTTTTCCAGGTAAGTAATTGTCTAAGCTTAATTGGTTGTAATGATTAAAACTTTGTTTATATTACACTGGAGTTTTCTTTTATCAATGATATTTAGGTTAACTATTTTATTATTTACTACCTAATATAGAAATTGTACCTGGAAGAAATAGTCATATTAATTAGACTCTTTTTACTGGACTATTTTTATTGCAGATGTATTAAGGTTAAAATCTAAATTCTGGCAAATAAAAGAAATTGCCTGTTCTTGACATTACAGAGTTAGACTAGAAACAAAGAGATTTTATAATATTATAATACTGAGAGGTAGAATGTAATGAGTACAGGCTTTGGAGACTAACAAACCTGGGTCTGGATTTCGCATCAAGACTTATCAAGTTCTGGGACCTTTCTGAACTTAAATTATCTCATCTTTAAAATGCAAATATTAATATCAACCCTACACAGATTGCTTGAAGATCACAGATGATACATACAAAGTACAATATTTAATCTATTAGCTATTACTTGTTTTAGCTTTGCCCCCAACCAGCTATGTCATCTTGAGAGAGCTACCTGTGTTTCAGGTTCCTTGGATAACTAGGAGGGTGGAACTAGACAATTTCTACTTTTTCTGTCAAAACTCATTTTAATAAGTAAATCAGTTACTTACAGTCTCTGTTCGTTCTTTGTATAACTTTACATCAGCCAGAGTTTTTTCATGTTAAAATTTTCCAGGTAAGTAAAGATGACATTAGTTGGAATTTGGACAGTAATGTGAGGACAAGGTGAAAAAAACAAAATGGTTAGCAGGAAGTGTTTCAGTATGGCATGCTGGAACAAGAACAGAGCAAAAGCAATCACATATAGAAAAGAAAACCATAGATTTGTGGTTAAATAATCTGTTTAAAGAACTTGTACTATGTTTCCCTATCAGATTTAATGAGTGATCTTAGGAAAATCACTGGAAAAGTTTAATTGACCCGCTTAATCTCAACTTAATTGACCTATAGCAATAAGTACACCTGCCACCTACCTAGTTCTTAGAATTCCCATGGAAAAATAGGGAACTAAACGCATTAAATATGATCATTTTTATACTTGTCAATTATTTCTGTTTACAACACATTTATAATATGTTTATCTGCCTTGCTGGAAAACAATTTTAAAAAATGACCCCTAAGCTTTCTCTCTCATCAATAGTAGTAGATTTTATTTTTTAATTTCTTTTTACTTGGATACAGTTGTACTAACTTTCTAAATATATTTTATAAAAGCAACTTTATTAAGCCATAAACCATGTTTAATAATTCAAACCAAAAAGACAGCAACACAAAATCTGAAACCAGAGAACATGCACTTCCTCATTTACAAATGCATCAGAAGAGAGGTGGACACCCTTTCTCCTGTTTGTGAGCAAGGGGTCAAGACACATGAGCAAAAGCATTTCAAAACTAAGTGCTTATACAGATCTTTCCTTATCTGAAACCTGTCCTCTAAGTTTGGAGTAAATAAACCTTATGTGAAAATCAGTATGGGAGACGGGTTGGAGATATGGCGAACTAGGCTCCAACTGATAGTTTTTCTATGATAAAAAACAATAACAGTAATAAAGTATTAATAGCAACACTAATATCTACCTTCCTTTGAGCCTTTAATAATAGGCTCTGTGACTCAAGACTTTATGTACGTTATGCCTTGCCTGTATTAAATTGAGAAAACATGCACATAAATATAGTTTGGATAATTTGAAATTCATGTAATAGCTTGAGCCCATTTATAATGGTCTATTAACTCTATTAAAACTCCATACTTTCTAAAACAAGAAATCAATGACTTGTTTAAAAAAATAAAGGTTTCAAAGCATGACTGACTTTAGAAATGGGCCCCATTTTACTCCAGGCACTGAGCATGACATTTAGCAAAATTCCTAATTCTAATCTGAAATCCTCAACACACCATAACACAAAAGACTTTTTCAAGGTCAATTTTTACCAATTACCTCCAAGGGAGTCTTAAGGACCTTTGCCACTGCTCTTGCAACTCATTCTATTCCCTTCCCAACTACATTCTCTCAACAGTACAAAGCCCTGTTCCAGGAGAGAAAAGAACAAAACAAACATATTGGTCATCTTCTCTAATTCCAATATAGTAACCATCAAGGTCAGTCTTAAGAAAGCAAGAAAATATATAACTTCCTTCCTATGCAGATCCTTTACACACTTATTGATATTTCTACTTTTATTTATTAATCTTATATGAGTTGGGACACTGGGACAAGTAGGAAATAACAATAGGTGATTAAAGCTACAGAGAAACTCTCAAACTCTTCTTAAACCTACTCCCTCCTCATAGGAGGGTATAAGATTCATTTAAACTCTATTTTCTATCCTGGGAAGAGGATTAACCTAGCATACCAGAACAAGGGGGAAGTGAAATGATCTAGAACTTTTTTTTAAAGTACTTATTGTATTTGGGATTCTCAGAAGAACTCAGGATTCTGTGAGAGTCTGGTTAAAGAATGACAAGGAAGGAGCATTACCTAGTGTGACTATGTTTTCAATACAGAGAGAAGACCACAGGCACACTTCAGAAGCCAGGTATCTTACTAACAAGCAAGAAAAAGAAAACGAAACAATGCTTAGAGATGGGAGAGTAATTGTGGCATCATGTGAAAGAACAGTAATAACCACCACCCACTGATTTGGCATAGCCAAATCAAGTAGAAAGTGGCAGAATTTCAACAAAGTACTGAAAATGAAGAATGCAAAATGAATCTCTAGCTAAAGGTTAAAAAGAAAAAACGAGAGGAGCTGGGCATAAGAAGTCTCCACTTGGTGATAGATATCAGGAGACATTACTCAAAATGATGAAACTGTACCACTTCCATCCTCAGGGAAGTTAGAGAAAATTAGGCCAACTAAATACATGAGTGAAATATGCATGAATTTGGGAACCACTGCTCCAGAGTGAATCCTACTTCAGTCTAATGGGAGGAAGTAAGAAGTAATCCCGCTCCTGGGCACGGTATTAAAAGCCTCAAAGTTACTTTGCTTTTACTACCTCTTTAGGCTTGAAGATCTCAACTTAAAAGCAGCTCTTTTAGACAGACAAGAGCTCAACTAACAGGAACAATGACACAGAGAAAACTATTAAACTAAACACACGGGAAACCTAAATCAATTTCAACTTGCTACAGACTTTAGTGAGGCTGTACTTTGTTTTTGCCGAGAACTCTCAGCAGACCAGGTCTCAGAGCCTTAGCGTCACCTCCTGTCTCAGCTTGCTTGGTGCCCTCTCTTCCAGGAGATTCCCTCTTCCTAGACCTTGAGAAGGTCTGGCAGACACAGCTTAAAAAACGACCGAAACAGAGTGGTGGTGATGCCGAGGATGTCATTGCAGGAGAAGAGGGCCCGAGCTCCTGGGACACGGAGAGCTCACAGGGCTGGATCTGACATTCCTGATGCATCATACAGGTACCTTCATCCTGCTGACTCTGTAATCTGTCCTGCAAGTAGAAGAAAAAGTTTAAAAGCCCTCAACGCGAACGCACTATACAGAAAGAACCTGACCTTCGGAACCAGTTCTTTCATACTCTATCTGGGCCCAAGGATCCTAGTTTGTTTCTCAAGTTCCTTATCCCCAGCTCCTCCCACCCCAGGTGAAGAGTTGTCATTATTTTCCCTTCTGGAGTAACGCAGGATCCCCCATGGAAACTGCATGCTGAGGTTGGCAGAGGCACCATCAGCCTGGATCACTGAATGGCTTTGTGGTACCCACGCCCTCTTCCTTCAGCCTCCATTCTGGAACCACTTAGAATTGTTATTTGGGAAAGAAATACATTTTTAGAGTGTCGAGCCATTATACGTTTGGGTATATGCTTGGTGTGTGTGTGTGGCAAGCCCAGAATTTTTCTACCCCATGCCTCATCCCTACCTCATTGGGAAGGTCAGGATCACTTTCCTTGGCACTGAGTAGGGTCAGCTTTTTATCTACCACCTCATCTTCTTCACTTTGTGGTGGTAACAAAGGCGTTGGAAGAATGCCAGGGCAGTGGGTCTCCACTTTCTTCTTCCTCTTGCTCTTTCTCATTCTCTTTGTCCTTACGACCTTTCTAAGATGTCTATGTTTTTTTGGAAGTGGATCTAGCTTTCTCTTCTGGACTGGAGGCCTGACAGGATCTTGTGAAACATCACCCACATGACTTCCAGATGTCCCCTCCAATGGCTCTGATGATACTTCCAAACTTCTCTTCAGAGGGTCATTCTCCCATGGGTGGAATCTATCCTCTGTATCTTGAGTATCTGCTGATATGCTCAAGTCATCAGCGACATGGTTTGGGATGCAGACTGGAGATTCCCAACCTCTCTCATCTAGGGTTTTTTTTTGACCCACTGTGCTGACCCCAGCCATCTTTGCAGAAACAAGGAGCTCACAACAAAAGGACCAACAGTCAAATGCTAATGGAAGTAGTTAGTTCCCTGACTCCAATGATTTACCCTCAGCTCTCATAGACAAACAGCTGTACTGATCTCAGATTTCCCCTCTGGACTTACCTAAAGGAGTTCAATGACCTTCAGAAATAGAGTCCTCAGGTTGTTCTTCTTGGCCTGGGAGATCTCAGCTTCCCTAAAAGGAGAGAGAAAGTCACTGAAGTAATTGCTCCATGGATAGCGGAGTTCCTCCCGGCCACACAAAATCCATGATCTAATAAGACTCAGCCAAACCTAGCCTAAATTCCTAGGCAGAAACTTGCCAAATTTCCAGAGCAGTATTCTCCATGTATATCAGAATCACCTGGGGTACTTTTTGAAAAAGCAGATTTCTGGGTCATACCCCAGACCTACATTCAGAATCTCTAAAGCTGGGTTCCAGGAATTTACATTTCTTCCTAGTAACTTAAGTGATTTTCCTGCACTCTAAAATTTGAAAACTACTATCTTAGAGGGACACTAAATCCAGTATTCTATGGAGTCATAGAGATGACTGTTCTTTAAAAACATTCCACTTTCCCCTATAGGTTTTCCCTAATCATCTCAGCCCATAATGATTTCTCTCCTCTGAACACCTTTAACAATAATCACTAAATTTGGAATGTTATTCTTCATTATTTTCTATTATAATTTAACTTCTGAACATTGTAACTATGTCTCTAACCAGATTATAAGCTTCTCAAGGGCAGGGATTCTCTCAGACTTGTTAGTTTTCTACAGAGGCTTGCCAGGTGCCTAATGAATTGAAAAAGTGAATGAAAACTTGAATAGGTTTATATCCCAGTGTACAGTGATTGTATTAGATGAGGCTTTTCTGTGGGAAGAGCTACAGAGTAACAGAATGCTAAGAAGGACATGGGCCCTGGGGAAAAACCTAATCCAATTCCTAAAGGTTACAGATGGGGAAGCTGAGACTCAAGTAAGATAATGACCTGCGTAATGCTGAGCTTGGAGTCTTTTTTCCATAAAGGACCTAATAGTAAATATTTTAGGCTCTGTGGGTTATATGGCCCTGTTACAAATATTCGTCTCTGCTATAGCACGAAAGCACTCACAGTCAATACGTAAACAGATAATCATGACCGTGTTCCAATAAAATTTTATTTACAAAAACAGGTGGTAGGCCAGATTAGGCAGCAGGCTGTAGCCTGCCAACCCCTGGCCTAAAGTCATACAACTGGTCAGCAGCATAGCTGGGATTAGAAATCAAGTCACCTAACTCCCAGCAAGTGCTCTTTCCATAAAAGAGTAGACGATTATAGAAAGAGAAAGGCCTTCTTCAATTAAAAGCAGGACTTTAAAGTAGGAAAATATCAAAATATGTCTGGGTATGTAGTACTTCTAAGATGGTCTCTTATGACCCTTTACACAAACAACTAGTAGCTAAATTCTGAAACTGGGTCACTTTTCAAACGGATCCATCAGTTGGGAAGTGGGGGGAGTACACTGAGTATCTTCTATCACACCTGCCTAGAAAAGCATACTATTTGGTCCCTTTTCGACTGAGGAGAAAATCCTACAGAAAGATAATGGAAAATACTTTCATTATTCATTTCTTGAAATTATCGTGGCCTGATGAACATAGTTCCACAGTCCAGTGATCAAAAGCTTCAAGTAACCACCAGAGAAACATGGAGGCAAAGATAGGAGAGGTTATCTAAGAAGCTAAAGCTTCACTTTCTCAACCAAGATGCTTTTTAATAATGAAAATGAGCCTAGTATTAAAGAGTAAGTTGTCCAGAATCTTGAGGTTACTTTTACATTCTGGACTTTCTGAGAACCATGAGCTACACCCAAATTCTGTTCTATTTTTATTTCTACCCCTAATGTGTTCCTCCTTTCATTCCTTTGCCTTCACAAAGTAGATACTCAACCAATATATGCTGACTGATGGATTAATAGATGGATGAGTAAACGTATGAATGAAGGAACTAAGCGCTTTTAGAAAGTTCCTTGCTTTGTAGCTGTAAAGAATAAAGCAGCGTTGGTACATTCTGCAAGAGGTCACTCAGTACTTTTTATGTTACCCTTCAGTAAAGCTAACAGTGCCTTCACATAGTAAATGTCAATAAAAGTTTCATGAATGAATTAATGCATCTGGTGTAAGCCACTTAAATTACATGTCAAGTCCAAAGAATACTGCTTATCACAAAAGATGGTATCTAAGGACAGAATTTATTTACTAGTATATTAACATAGGATTCTTTGTAATTAGCTTTAGTTCCACACTGTTAGGAAAGTTTGTAAAATCTTTGAGAGACAAAAACGTTCCATGTAATAAATGAGAGAATGTAGGCTCAAGTTCTAGCTCTCTGCTGTATCAGAAGCAACTATGGAGACAGCAACTATAGAAGCAGCAGCCAGAGCAGCCCCCAAAGAGGTGAGGATAGAACTAAAACAGAGGAGTCAGCTGGGCAAAGTCAAGAGTCCAAAAGTCAACCTGACTTCTCCACTGCCTTGAAATGGCCCTGACTCAAACCCTCACCATGCCTCAACCATACTTTGACAAGGGTCTGCTACCTCTAATTCACCCTCCACAGATGAGCTAGAATAATCTTTCTAAAATAAATCTGATCATGTCTCTCTCCTAGTTAAAGCTCTGCCGCTCCCTATTCCCCCAGAAGGATACAGGTCCTTTGTGATCTGACTCCACATCACTTGTCCAACTTCAGGTCCACCAGTCACCCTCAGGCATCTTCTGCTACTGTGAAAAGGTAACATTTGCCATTTCCTGAGAGCACTCTACTTCTTTAGACACTCTTCATTTTGCCTGCAGTGCCCCTTCCCCTCTTTGCTACCTGGCCTAGTGATAGTATCACCTCTTCTAAGAAGACTTAGCTGACTTCCTCAGGCAGAAAAAACTGATTTGATTCAGGTAACATTCTGTATCTACAAAAATCAGCCCACTGGATTATAATAACCTGTTTAGATATCTGTCTCCTTCACTAGGCTCGGCGCTCCCTGAGGGCAGGAAGTCTTGCTTGTCACTTCGTCCCTAGTGTCTCCAAGGTTCTTGGCACCTGGAAGGTGTTCAGTGTTTGTGGACTTCAAAATGCAGGTCTTTACAGGCTGCCTCCCACGGCCCGGGCTCTACAGTTCAATTCTCCCCTCTCTCTGAACGAACTGAAGTTTGGGGTACAAAACTGAGCAGTGCTGGCCAGGGCTCAGCTGCAAATCCAGCTACCAATCTGGAGCCTGCGATGTCAGTATTTGCCTTCACTCAGGGAAAAAAAAAAAAAAAAAGAGCTACTCAGGGAGTGGTTAGCACTACTCAGCACAACTCTAGACTAGCAGCATTCTCCCACCCACTTCCCCCCTAGAATCACAAGGCATGCTACCCAGGGAGGCCCTACAGTTACTCAGATCCCTGGGTCCCTGCAGGCCCATTTCCCTCCCATCCGTACCATACTTTTTCATCTTCCTGGTAGAGTGTCAGCACACCATCCTTACGTCCCCACCCTGCTTCATGCAGGGCCTCCCCCAAATCTCAGTGATCCCTGGACTGCAAGTTTTTACCCAGAATCTGCTATTTCATTCCCATAGGACACATACACAATTTCAGGCCCTGACTCTCCCTTTTGATGCTCCAACCCGAGGAACCTCTCCACAAGAGCTAGATGTGCTCATATGCAGGGACGCTGTTCAACCCCACCCCCAGAGGGCACTTTCCTGACAAGATGCAAAAGAGATTTGTACCACATGAATGTCACTAAATCTCAAGTCCATGATTCCTCTGGATTTCACAAATCAAAAATTATTTGGGTATATAACACACATGAATTCACATGTCACAGTATGAACCCCTTTGTCTCCATAAACCTATTGCACTTCAAAATTCTCTGTGATTGATTTTTCCTCATTTTCACATATTACTTGAAGCAAAGCTGAGAGTATTAAAGCCCTTGGATGAATTTGCTGTCTAAGCAGACTCAAAGCCAACTTAGAAGTTCTAAAACAACAAATTCGTGGCCATTGAACTTCTGGCTGGTCCTGCAGAAGAGATTAGAAAAAAAATTCACTAATCACTATTGACAGTGAAGTGACTATCCCTCTTTAAAAATGGGAAAGAAATAATTGGCATGAGCCAACTTTGCTTCTCAGTGACTTTCCAGAGAATTAAATAACTGAAGCATCAGACAACGATTTTCTTTGAAGATAACCTTTCATATGAAATAAAAGGCGGAAAAGCTAATCTTAAAGGGATAGAAAATGAATAATCTGTGAGGGCAACTACTCATTCCTGAGTATACAGTTACAAAGGGACTAAAATATGATAGTAAGCATTAGAGAATGCAGCATTACAACTTAAGTATATTTTCATTTTCAGGGTAATATTTATCGAGAGCCTACTATGAATCAGCCATTGGGAAAGTCACTCTTTGATATGGTTACCAAAAAGCATATACTGATCAACATAAGTCAGTTGTTTTTTAACTTTAGCAGGCATGAAAATTACATGGAGGGCTTTAAAAACAGAATGCTGAGCCCCATCCCTAGTGGTTCTGATTCAGTAGGTCTGGATGAACAAACGAGAACATATACTTCCAACAAGTTCCTGGGTGATGCTGCTGGTCTGGAGACTGCACTTTGAGAACCACTGAATTAAATAATCTCAGGTGTAAAATGAGACACACTGACTCGTAATAAGCTAAAAGAGGGAGGGGTCACTCCTAACCACTTATTATGACTAATGAAGACATATAGACTCCGAAAAGATTGTTTGCTGGGTTGAATCCTCCAGCCATGCTGCCTTCCCACCCACATTTTGAACTTTTAGAGGGATATGCCCAGAAGGCACTATGCTTGAAATGTGGATGCTGAGTTTGCCAACAGGTCTTTTCTCTCCATGAGCACCTCTGTCCCCCTACAACTCTGCTTCCACTTTCAACCTCAGACTAGTTACAAGCTTCAGAATGTGAACGTCAAAGAAGTGAACTATTAAAAAGCTAGGAATGCACATATAAAGTAGTCATGAAAGCTTTATTTTTCTAAGGAAAATAATTGAGTATTATCCTTCTATTAAGTTCTTGCTCTTTTCTAAAATTTCATCATCTCATTTTAAAACTTTACCCCTCTGGGCTGAAAATAAGTGCAGAAAAAGAGATGTGTGACCTTTGATTTAGCCTAGTAAAACAGTAACAAATAACACACTCAGTGGGTGGTTAAATCTGATAATATTTTGTGCTGAATTTTCTGTAGTAATTCAATTAAAAATCCTACGGCCAGCCAACAGAAAGCATACAAGAAAGCACACAAATCACCAAAGTTTTATAGAATTGCGTATTTAGTCTTAAAACATATTAAGCTTATATTAATGTAGTGTCTTTATTTATTAACCTAAATAATTCAAGTAGAGTTTCTCCCTAATATAATTTAGGATAACCATTTATATTTGTGCTGTTTAAAAACTTCAGCTGGCTCACATCATTATGGTGCTTAAAATTCCAATTGAAGAGGGAGAAATACTGACCAGAAAGAGAGTACATTACAAAAGCTGTATTAATATGACCACCACAATATCACTGTTTCTTAAAGGTTCTGGGGAACTAATTCATGCCGGCTCTTCTAAGTCCTCCTTCAAGCAGCAGGACCCCTGGAAAAGGAACACTGCCGTGCAAAGCAAGCTGAAGCCATTCAGGATCACCAAGTCGTTTGGTCACATCTAGTCCTGCCAGGGTTCCTAGCCAAAGAGTCAATGATCCTGGGCTGTCTTCCTGCCTTCTCTAATGACAGCCTTGGAGCATTCCAGAAAACTTCAGCACTTCCTTTTTTTAACTATAAATTGCACATAACTCTTCCAAATTCTTAGTCTATAATTTCTCATAAAACTCTCTGAGATCCTCTGGTGAAGATAAATAGCAAAGAATTATTGGACTTTAAATTGTTATCCTTCAATGTTATATGCACTGGATCATAATTCTATGGCTTTGGTTCCCCCATAAAACTAAACCACGAAGCCATTCTTTTCATTTCAAGCTTAGCAGCACACAGGCCCATGGGTGAAGCAATATAAACACTCCTGAGTAATTTCTCAAAACCAAATCTCTTCTGCAGAAACAGACTTGCAACTCAATGGTGTAAAATCCTGCTGTGAAGTTTGTAGTTCTCAGGCCACCCAAGTAGAATGGTGAGAATGATGTTCATGTGTTAAGGTGGGACAGGCCTGGGAACTGTCTGGAATTACAGAACTTAGGTGCAGTCAGTCCCAGCTCCACCACTCTGTTGCCCTAGATAAGTTACCAAGTTAGGTGATTGTTTTGGGGGAGAAAGGTGAGACCTCAGGTTTACAGAATTTTTTTGTGACCTCAGCAATTTAATCAAAATTGCTGGTTCATGACACACTCTCATCACTGCTCCACACATGGCTTTTGTTTTACTTATTGTCTTAAGTGTTCAGTTTCAACATATATACTCTTAGGTATATACCTAAGAAAAGGCTATGCAAAACGTGCACTAGAAATATGCATATAAATGTTCACAGAGGAACTACTTACAATACAAAAAGCTTGAAAAAATCTAAACGTCCATTGTTAGGATAATGTGGTAGAGTCTCACAATGGAATAGTAAACAATAGTCCGGTAAAGAAGCTACAGCTACCTACGACAGTATGGAGTCATCTGATGTTTCTGTTTTGCCATCTTAAATGGAGACAACAATAACACAACTTTTTCTGAGGATTAAGCAGATATTGTATGTAAAAATCCTCAGCAAATTATAACTAGTAAACGTTAGTTATTTTCCTCCCACATTCTCTATTACTTCCCCGGTTATACAAAAATAACCTGGAGACATCTTAGTGAAGAACAGGAAAGCAGAGGATAATCCAGAGGATACAAATTTGGACCTCACTGCAGGGAAGCATATCTCTAATCCAGCAATCATTTTGTGCGTGGACTCAGGTAAATTAGTTAACCTCTCTAAACCTCAGTTTTCTCTCATGTGAAGTGGAAACAAAATCAGCACCAAATTAAGGGGGCTTTAATGAGGTAATTCAAGTGTCCATCATACTGCCTGATACAACATAAGTATTCACATAATTGATAACTATTATATTAACAGGGATCCCTTTTTACATTTGTCAGGTGAATGGAGTTGCTTTGCCCTGCCCTTTCTCACCGTTCACTCTCTCAAGGCGTGTGCACAGGCGCACACACACACACAGCCACACTCGTGCACAAATAGATTTTCTTTGTTTTTGCCTATTCGATGACTCTTCACATTTAGTGTAGGATTGAGGGCAATAGATAAGCATAATAATTAGGCCCAGGGTTCCTCCCATGGACAACAGGACAGAAATAGGCACAATTTCAATAGATCATATCACACTTAAATATAAAGTTATTCTCGGAAGAATTTTGCTCAGAATGTCCATTTAAAAAGCAAGGTTCATTTGCATTTTATTATTTAAAAGACCCGCAAACAGGTAAAGGCAACCATTTTCACAATCCACATAGAATAATAAAAAAGTGTGGAAATAATTCTTTAAGTGTAACACAACCTAATTGGAGTAAAAGTGATTAAACTACAGTATTTGAAACATAAACATTTTAAAGGACATATTTTACATTTGTTGAATTTGTTAAGCTCGGCCTGGGCAGGTCATAGTGGAAGAATCTGGGACCTGAAACTAAACCTGCCACCAGGGAGGATGGCCCAGCTGCAGGTGCTGGTAGGATGTCCAGTCTGGCAGACAGCACAAAGTAGCTGAAGAATATGGCAATACATAAGAGTTGATGATGCAGCCAGGAAACTGGAATCAGGAGACAAACATAAAACAGTGGAAGTTCACTCAATGCAAAATTACAGCATGGTGCCGAGAGATCCAGAAGTGAAAAATGCCCCAGGATTCAGGCAGGCAGCATCGTACTGCCTAATCTGTGATAGTGGAGCCTCAGTCAGCCTATGGTGCAGAGGCTGGACCCTGGTGGCTGAGAAAGGGGAGGAATGGCAAGGGTAAGGTTGAGTCTTATGTGTCCTTAGAGGACTTGGGCACACCTGGCAAATTCCTAAGACAGGAACTCAGTCCTTGGTAATGAGACAAAAATCCGGGCACAAGAACTAAAGTACAAGGTAGATACTGAATCCAAGGAACAAAAGACATATGATTTTAGAAATATGGCAGAAGCCAAAGGCAGACTAGAAGCCAAGCTAACTTGATGCTGCGGAACAAAAGTGTTGGGTTGGAGTTCCTTGAATGCCTCCTCTCCCAGGTCAAGACTGGCCACAGCGAGCTTAGAAGACTCAGTCATGGTGAGAGGAGGGCGGCAGAAACTGGAGAATAGGAAGGACCTGACAATAACCAGATCGGGAAAACCAGGCCCCGCAGTTCGGAGATTACAATCAATATAATTACCCTGAAACTTTCTAAACAACAAGTAGCAGCACTGTAAACCAAATCCCAGCACAACAACCACAAAACAAAAATTAGGAAAGTCCATGTGAGTTTGTCTTAAAGAACTTGACCTAGAGTAAAATGATAGGCTTTTTAAATTTGGTACAGCTGCCCTGCCCACAGAAAATGAAAAAGCATCTCTTTTCCTATTTTCCCTCCTTTTCTTTAGTATGTGAATTTAACCTATAAGAATGAAGTACCTTTTGAATTTCTTCTCATCTCTGAGACACAAAGGCTTTTTTGTCCTTGTCCTCCTTCTAAAGAACAGGAAAGAGATTTTTCAGGTCTTGGCCATTCTTTTGAGAGAAACAGATTCTCACAAGGCCCTAAAGCATTAAACTCTGACAATAAAAATGCAATATAAAAGTTATTTATGTATTTAGCACAACACTATGATCTGCTGCCTGCCACAAAGTGACAAACACACACATATGTCTGTCACACCCATGGCCCAATTCGTTTAGAAGAAGAATCACCACAAAGCCATCCTTGGAAGTCAAGAATCTCCTCTTTTAGATGTGAACGTTTGTGAAATGGAGAAAGAGTATCCCTTACAAGTGCCATGACCACCGGCAGCCTGGACCTCTAGACTATGCAGATGCAACCAATCAACAACTGGCAAATGTCTCCATAGTTGATGTCAGCATGTCCTAATGAGCGAGGGGTCTTTATCTAAATAGGTGTTCATGAACAACTGCTCCTGGAATGCTCCAAAGCCTGATAATTAACAGCTGTGTGCTGCAATTAATTTTTATTTATGCCTTAGATATTCGGGCAAGATATTATTTCTTGGTTATGACAGATTCATACTTCATGCCGAGTCTCAAAGCAGCAATAAGAAAACAACACCAATTTTGTTTTTGCTTTGACTTTCTTCTTAATTCAACTGCTCTGCCATTTTTATCTCAAAACACCATGTTGCCTTGTATTCAGCAAGCAAATTCCAGAGTCCATGCAAAGGACCATGGGGAAAAGGCTGGCAAAGGCACCCAAGGCTTTCCCCAGGCATTCACAAACCCTTAGAGGGTGCCAGAAGGGACCATCTAAATTAAGGCAATGACACTGAGGTCTCAGCAGTCTTAATTCACCTCTGTGGCCCCTGAGGGCATGTTACTTCATTCAGCTATTGTTAATTGAATGTCCACTATGCACATGGTACTGTTCAAAGGTTTGCAAAATGAAGACGCCGGATAGTATTTTTCCAGGTCCTTTCCAGTTTTATGATTTCGCAAGTTAGTAAATCCAGAAAACACACAGACCAGGACCCCAAGGAGTTTACAATTCTGAATGTGAAATCAGATCACACTAACAAAAAAACCATAATACAAGGCAGGATCAAGGAGCACCAAATACAAGAGGCAAGCGTCAGAAGACCGTAGAGGAGGGAGTGCTGTGAATGCCAGGCTGTCCTCAATGGCAAACTCCAGCATGCATCAGTGTTTATTAAAACACACCAGTGGACCCCACTACCAGAGTTTCTAATTCGTAGGACTGAGATGGGGCCCCTAGATTTACATTTCTCACAAATTTCCACGTAATGCTGATGTGGCTGATTCAAGAGCCACGTCTTGAGACCCAATGTTCCATGGGTTTACTGCACCAAAGTTTACTGCGCAGGAGAAAAACATGATGGAAGCAGTGTTTTTGTTAAGTTAATCTAGAAAGAGTGGGTAGGATCAACTAGAAGGAGGTTGACAGATTTACAGCAGGCCCCAGGAAGGGCAATGGTACAGACCAGAGGACTTGGATTTCAAAGAACTGACCTGACTAGCACAGAATTGACTGGACTAGCAAATTGGCTCTTTGGTAACTTTAGCTCAAAAGGATTCCTGATGCACAGGATGGAACCGTGAATAGGTTAATTTAGCAATGCTGTGTCCAAATCTCTCTAGGGATAAATAATCCCTTGGAAACCGCATCTAGCCTTAATATGGAGCTGTCCAGATTGTCCAGATATGAGAGGTTCAGCGGCCCCAATTCATTATTTCTCTCAAGGTTCTCACTTAAAATTCCCACCACAAGTCACCACTTAGGTCAAGGTGCTGACTCCCTAAACCCTGTTTAAGTTAGTGTGTATTATCGTGCAACTCAATTAGAAACTCTTGCTCCTCTGTTGCCACCGAGGGACAAAAGTGGTTTTTCTCTTGAAACCCTAGCTTTGGGAAGGCACATCTCCCTCATGCTGTCTTTCATAGTGAGTCATTTGGATCCTCACACATTCCAGCCCGTAATTTAAGATGTAAAAATCGCTGCAGCTTTACTACATGGAGAGGAATTTTGGAACACAAGTTATATGCATGTCAGCAAACTGCAGGTACGTGGTGGTTACTCTGTGTTGTTTTCCCTAGCTTGTCTTCGAAGGATCTTCCCTGCTTTATTGTTTCAGGTCAGGCAGCCAAGGCCTCTGAGCACCCACCCCGTACCATCCACCTCTTTTCTCAGTCTCTCCAGGCCAAATGTCCCAAGAGCTTTAGTTACTTGATTCCCATTTGCCCTTCCCCACACCCCAAACCCAAAGGTCATTCCTAACAGAGTTTAAGCCCAATAACAAAGGAGTTTATCTGAAGTCACACTGAGCCTCTTGTTCCCAAGGCCTGGCCCCTCCTTGCTTTGCTCACCTGTTCTGGTAATTCAGTATATACCAAAGTCCCTGTCTCTATTTCTGGCGGAAATGGGCCCTACTGACTCTGATATTTGTCACTTTGTCAGCCCAGGCCCTGTCCCAACCCTTTCTCAAACATTTCAGAGTGAATTTACAGCTATCTGTAATCCACCCCATCCCTTTCCCAAAAAAAAAAAAAAAAAAAGCAATAAGCCAAAGAGCAAACACAAAGCTTCCACAGTTCAGTAACAATGTGGAGGAGATTCCAGCCGGATTCCCCAGCCCCCCTCTGCCAACTCCTCCCCAGTTTGTCCATATTCTGACAGAGTCTACTCAGTCCCCTTTTGCCCAGGTCTCTTAGGGTTTCTCTGTCCTTTATTCAGGCATCCTTCCCTAGGGAGAAGGGAAAGGAGCTCTATTCTGTATCCTGGTCAGCTGGCTTAAGGGCTTGTTTCTACTCTGTTCTATTGGTACTTAGGAAACATCAGGCCTTAAGCCAGATGCTGAGGATCCAGAGATGAATTAAGAACTGACAGACAAACATCATTCCTACTTTCATAGGGCTTTCAGTCTAGTGGTCAGGTACCACTGCCCTGACTTCCTAAATTTAGATAAAAGACCAGAAATTAATGTGGGAGTGAGAATCTTAATACTATTTGGAAATAAGCCAGATTTTAAAAAATAATCAATGTGTATCTCAATGTATAAGAAGTCTGCTTGAAAATTACTTTAAAAAAGAAAAAGAATTTACACCTGTTGCAATCTGTTTGATGGCACAAACAGAAAAGTATTTCTAAAGATTTTGTCACAGTGTAATGCAATCTCCCTTGATTGTTGCCCCAGGTGCCTTTCCCTCACTGAAATCTATCATTAAAAGAGGCTCCTACATGTCAGAAGATGAAGTGAAATGGGAAGAAGAATAAAAGAAGGTCCTTTTCCCACCTTCTGGAGTTGGTGCTAGTAAAAAATGTATTCATGAAACTTTGTTTCTAATACAAACATCAACTTTTCACCAGCAGCATAGTTAAAGAACTTTGCTTTCTTTCATTTTCTTGCTAACATGTTTCTGATTACAAAAGTAATACATGCATATTGTAGAAAATTTAGAAAATACAGAGAAGTATAAAGAGAAGAAAACACCTGTAATCTCACTGACTAGAACTAATCGCTTTTATATTTTGGTTTATTTCCATCCAGTGTTCTTCATTTTTCTATTTACTGTCACCATTAGACAAAAGAACATGTCCTTGTATAATTAAATATTATTTGAAAACATCAGCAAGGCTAATCTTTATATTTATAATGAGGTTATTTCTCCCATGAGTCTAAGCCCCAATCTTTTGTGACAGAGAGAGACCTACTTCTCATTTACTCTAAACTTTATCTTAAGATCACACCAGAAGAAAAGAAGAGGAAAGTACTGACAATAAAATCTCTGAAATGAATTGAGGAATAAAACACTCCTGCAGCCGCACTTTCCTCCCTGAAAAGAATTCCAATAAACTCAAGAGAGGTGAGGGTGGTGTCCAATTCTCTCTTCAGACCTAACAGGTAAGTCATTAAGACTTTGTAGTAGTCCAGTCTCCTGGCTATTGACCCTCATCCTGGAAGCATGAAAGGTTTTTTTGGGTTTTTTTAAAGTTCAAAATTCTAGTTTGCAAACTCAAGGTAACCTGGCTTGGCAAAAATCTATGTTTAAAAAAAATCAGGGATTTTTATTAAATTGACATGAGCTTGATATGAGCCAGTGTGATATGTTTTTCCATAAAAGCAAGAGAAAAAAAACTTTAAAAACCTAATAAATTTTATTTTATATGGAATTTTCAGGTAACAAGCCATTTTCTTTTTTTTTATTTTAAGATATATCTTAACATTTAAATAACTATTATTTTTAACATAGCTTCATAGCTATGTTGATTTGGTCATAAAAGTAGCACATAATTATTCAGACTGCTTTCTTTTATATTTTATCCTCTGAACAATCCTAGGAGGTGAATGGGTAGACAGAGGAAGATCGCTATCCCAGTTTCAGAGATCAGTCATCCAGCATCTGGATATGCTAGATGACTCATATAAGGTCATGCAGGAAGTCAGAGAACTGGCAAACTGGCATTAGAAACCTTTCTTTTAACTTAAGTGCATCATTCTTTTCAGATAATCTATTTTGAGCATTTTTTATAGAAATATGTTTTGTCTATATTCTGTCCTGCTCAGAAATTTATAGCATTCTATCCAATTCTGTCACAAGACACATTTGAAGAGGAAAATTGGTGGTCTCAAGTTGGATCCAGAGGAGGGTGACTAAGATTGTGAGAACTATAGAAACCATGTTCTATGACCAATAATGGAGGAAGGAACTTGGTATATTTAGCTTGGAAAGAGAAGATCAAGAGGAGATAAGAGAGCTCTTCTAATGTTTAAAAAGTCTGTCGAATGGACGAGTAAGTAGACTTGTTCCATGTTGTTCCAAATAGCAGGCAAGAACAACAGACAGAACTTCAAAAGAAACAGATTCCAACACAATATGAGATTTGTCTTTTGAACCAATGGAACTGTTCAACTGTGGAGAAAACTGCTCTTTCTATAAGATGGTGAACTCCTCTTTACTGGAGGTGTTGAAAAAAATTGCCAGACATGCTGTGATGACTTGTTTGGTTCTGTATCTTCAGTCTACTCTTCCTTTGTTTTTCTTGGCTCACCAATACAGCATATAGTGCACAGAGTATGACAGAAAAGAAACTACTATAAGCCAGGTGCCTCCAAACTGTGTTTCCCAGATGATAAGAATCTCCTGGGGCAGGGGGTGCTGGTGGCCCCCAGTGAATCAGCAGGTGCAGAGGCCTCAGAGGATGAGCCTGGGAAACTTTTGGTTTTAACAAGTGCCCCCAGGTGATTTTTATCATCATGGAAGTTTGAGAAACACTTTCAAAGTATCATTTTATCCATTTAACTCTCATAACAATCCTGGAGGGCAGAAGAGAAACTAAGGTTCAGAGACAGTTAGCAATGTGCCCAAAGTCACATGGCTCTGAAGTGGTAGAGCACTCAGGGGATTGCACACTTGGGGAGTTTGATCTGGACCCTGAGATCTTTCTTACCCTCCATGAGAGTCTGAAAGAAAGACATGAAGCAAGGAAATGGGTACCTTGAAGGGGCGGGGGGGTGGGTCTTATTAGATGTGCATTTTGGATTTTTTAAAACTAAGTCATGAGTCCTTGGTGTGCATGGTAAAATTAGGAGGCACATAATCGGTAGTGTTCTGATTTAGGCAAGGACTACGTTGAAATTCACATTTTTGTCTTTCATGAATAATTGTGAAAAGGGTGTACAAACCAAATAAATAATTTCAACGTGATTACAAAGAGAACAACATTTTAAATGTACTTAGCAGAAGCAATTTACATGCATACAATTAATGTGGTAATTTCAGTGATCTTTAGCTATTCATTAAAACAGGCCTGGCAGGTCTTGCACTTGGCAACACTTTGTTAGTCATTTCCTGCCATTATTTTATGTACTCAGAAGTAATCAGCCATCTATAATTTAAGACTTTTCACTAATGAAATAGCCCTTTCTCTAATTATGTCCAAATTAGAGAGGTTGGTATGTGGATAACTATGTTTGTATTTGGTACATGTATTCAGAGATTGTGATTTCTCTGTATGTGGCAACAAAAACCAATATGTGATCTACAGTCTTTATACACAGTAGAGGGAAATGTTAGAATGCATAAGAAAGACCTTTTGACTTAAAGTCTGAGCAGCAGAGGAGAAGTATTCTCTTTGAGATGGGCTTTATGTTCAGCCTTGTAAACCTAGCAAAGTCTGGATTTGTTGACCTTCAGGGAATAATACAAGGATCATCTGTTTTTTCAGTCCTTTGCCCGAGAGATGAAATGGAATGATGGTTCAGAGAGAAAAGGAGTTAAAGGTTGTGTTTGCAGGAATGTGTTTGCTGACATTGATCAATGGGTTAATTTTGTGATTGTAGGTTTATTCACAAAGAGGGTTCAAAAAACAGATCAATAATAAAGCAATGGTGAAAATGCCAAAGAAAAGGTGATTAATGAAAAATATGGTGGAGGTGCAATCTGCCATGCAGTATGAACACTCCTTCATTCAGCACCCTATAAATAAATATGCATCAGATGGAAAGAGAACATTCCCTTGGAATGTCGTTAGCACCAGGCAGAATCTCATCAGAGCCCATGCTTCAAAGACTAGTTCCGCATGTCCATGGAAGCAAGTTTAAATTAGCTTGTGTAAAGTCTCTGTAAGCAGTTCCACTCTTGCATTATGCATGATTCTAATGTTCTAATAGTGATTTCCAATTTTATTTCCTGTGTTACATTTTAACGATGCTATTTAGGTTAGCATTTTCCTTTGGCCACATAATATCTTGTTACATTTCCTCATATAGCATTTAATTATGGTAGCAGTACTGTAACCTAGTAAGGCATGGACAAGGATTTAGTGTAGCCTTTAAAGAATTTGTTGCTTTTAAAGCCAGTGCTTTGTTCCATCATTTTCATTGTGCTAATTTAATTTGTAATGATGAGTGTTAGGCAGGATCCCAGCACCTTACACCAGGGAACTGATAATAAGTAGTAACGAGCTGTGCTAAAAGTGGATACCAAAGTCTAAGACCACCAAACATGACAGGAGGTTGTATGCCTTTCCTAGAGTGAGAACACTCAAGTTCTTAAACGTGAAACTCCAGGAATGGTCAACCCTATGAAGCCTACGTAAACTTGTGAAGAAGCCAAAAACTTCACTCTTCCCCTTCTTGTATCTCCCTCTTCATCCTCTTTTTGCAGAAGCCCAGGCTTTTCTCCCTGCTGACCTTTGCCCTTAAAAAATGATCTGAAACCAGTCTTCAGCATCTAGATGATATCATGCCAGGGAATATCCTCTCCACATTTCATGTATCTAAGTCTGATTTATTATTTTGCAATGCCAGTCCCCTATTTATATTATTTCATCAGTCCGTAGATAAGTCACAGATGGTATATGAGTAGCAGATGTGAAACCAGTTTTCTTTCCAGACGTCGTTTTTTAATGGTCCAGAGAGGCTAAATCTATACTGCATGAAGGGTAAAATTAAATGATTTTAATTAATCTGTTAATTTGATCCATATATCACAGCATTGAGAAATGCGATGATTCTTCTTAAACTTTCACTGGGCAGTTTAAGCATCTTCACTGATACCCAAATGACTGCCAAGTACTATCCTCTCCATGAACTGTGATAGATACATATAAGAAGATTATGTTCACGTGTAATATGTGTTATGTATGTAATATACTGTATAAAAAGCAACTCATATGCCAGGTGCTTTACACACATTATCTCATTCAAGAACTCTGCATATACATGTGCCCTGGACAAAGGAGTCCAGATGAGCAGACAGAACTCAGGGCTGAAATCCAGGCCAGGTTCTCCTTGCCAAATTTAGGAAGACACATGGACAATGTTACCCAGCCCCCGACACCCCGCAGTGGGGCACCTTTTTCTAATGCACATAAAGGCACTGTGTGTGCTAGAGTTTGCCCGATCTCATTTCATACTCAAAATAACTCCATTAAGAATGTGCTTATAGGTGAACACAATAGTTAGAGGGGTTAAGCAACTGGTTTCAAGCCCCACAACTACTAAGACACATCAGAACTTGAAATGAGACCTTTAAATGCCTGTCTTTAAATACCATGCTTCTTTCCAAAAAAGGGAAAGTGGGGGGAAACGCACACATTTCCTTTATCATTGACCGCTTAGCTCAATTGTTTGGAGCATGGTCCTTATGAAACTACAAAGGTTTAGTGAAAGGCGGTGAACTACACTTTGTTCTAAGTCATGGCTGCACGCTACGCTTGGAATGCAAAGCAAGGACAGGAGGGCGTTGGATAGCATAGTTCAGGGGTTCTCAAGCTTTAGTGGGCTTCAGAAGCACCTCGGAGGGCTTGTTGAACACAGATCGCCGGGCCCCCTCCCACAGAGTTTCTGATTCAGTAGGTCTGGGATTGACCTGAGAATGTGAACTTTTTACAAGTTTCCAGGTGATGCTGATGTTGATCCTGCTCGTCTAGGGACCGTACTTGTATAGTTACTTGTACAGGATCTATTCATTCAAAAACCTAAAACTGTAACTAAAGAAAAAAGCCACTAGTCTGCAAGTCAGGAGTATTATCTAAGAACATAAAAACAGCACAGGTTTTGGGTGTCATTTTTCTCTCTGTTCAAATGAAACTGCTTGTAGGATTATAATGGTATCTCTAGCTTCCTACTTACAGCCAAATAGTATTAAAGATTGAAATAACAATAAAAGATAATAGGGCACCAAACTGACTAGTTTGGGTGCTTAATATTATTAACTTTGGGAGAAATGGTACTGGTAGAAATGTTAGAAAATGAATAAAGAATTGGAAGCTTGCCCTACGAATTGCATATTCGTTTTTGTCCCTTTACTCATTTTTCATATGTGGGCAATCACAGTTAATCACAAAGCATTTCTCTCAGGATCATTCCTAAAGTGTGAAATAAATATTCCAATAAAATGTTTAGTAGAGTGTATCCAGTTTCCAATTAAAGAAACATGCTTGTATGGTGTCATGAATTCCTTCCACAAAACATTTCCTTTGTGCAGAAACACTTTATGATAAATCTGAAAATAACCCTATTTTGTCAGGATAACTTAAAGCAGAGTGTCTGGTGAATCCCCCTATTGCCACCTCCCCTGCCACACATCCTAAGAAATAGCCTATGCAAAATAACTTGCTCTTGTCTGTACATGTAGTCAGCCAGTGAGAAAGGCACTATCAGTCATCTTAATAATCTATACATATCACTCCATAATCAGTATGGCTCATGTACCACCTGAGTGATCACGTAAACCAATTCTGTCAACACATACTGAATGGTTACCTAGGGCCACCATCCACTTGTCCACAAGAGATCCAGAATAGCCTTGTCCTTACTTTCTTTTTTTCTATTTTTTTTCTTACCCTACTTCCTTTTGTCCCTTCCATATTTTTAATCTTCTTTTAAAGAATCTCAATTGTCCTACTCCACTAGTAACATGAAACAAAACAAAAACAAAAAACAAAACACAATGAGGCCATCCATTTTCTGAATGGTGGAACAGTAGATCCACAGCATTTAATTAGAGGTCATTTAAGAGTTTTCTTAAGTCTTCAGGACCAAACCCCTTAAGGGAAATAGTGATGCAATTGTTTGATGTCTTTCACTCAGCTGGTTGGTTTATCTTTGGAGCTCTTAGTTACATCTGGGAAGAAAAATTCAGACAGGTGGGCTAGTCTTGATTCCCATGTAAGCAGCATTGCCCTGACAGTTTGATCACAGTTCTGAAAATTAAGTTTTTCTGGCTCTGAGTTGCTAACAAGTCTGTCTCTGGCTTTAAGGACAGCCTTGCTTGGAGAGCTGTTTTCTTTGATGAGAATGTCAAACTAACAGTGATAATACTATAACAACAGGCTTTTTCTCCCTTTATTAAAGCCACGGGTAGAAGGTGGTTATCTGGTTTTCATATGAACTATGACAAATGAGAATTTCCTAAGGCTTTTTTAAAGGGACAAACTACTGAGAAATTTTTAATTAAAAAAATATTATAGGGACTTCCCTGGTGGTCCAGTGGTTAAGAATCTGCCTTCCGATACAGGGGGTGCGGGCTCGATCCCTGGTCAGGGAGCTACGATCACACGTGCCTTGTGGCCAAAAGACCAAAACATAAAACAGAAGCAATACTTTAACAAATTCAATAAAGACTTGAAAAATGGTCCACATCAAAAAAATCTTTAAAAGAATTATAATTATGGTCAACTGATATGGACCTAAAATTCAATATATCATACAAGAAAGCCTCATTATAAGGCTAGGACATCTTCTTGTATATGACAGACCAAAGCGAGAATGCTAATTGACTTAAGTACAGGATTTAAAAAAAATCAGACTTGCCTTTCTCTCAAGTTGTCTTCCCAAGGGGCTATTTAGCTCAATTCTGAAATAACAATAATAAGAATAAAAATAATAAGTGTAGAGGGATGACTGGTAAGGCAGAACTTGAAGTTTTCTAATGAGAGAATATGTATTTTAAAAACTGCCAATCCCTTCAGCTTCTACAAGGGAAGACATCAATTAGCTGTGGGAAGAACCGTTTTTCATTAAGTGGTGTAAAACAAATAGGCATCCTGTGTTATGGGGTAAAAGTATAACAGGCTTCCTTTTTCTTTTTCCCCCATGACTGAAGCTGCGCCACCATAAATCCCTTGGAATAAGGAGCTCTAAGAATGCTGAGATAGAGACTTCCCTGGCGGTCCAGTGGTTAAGACTTTGCCTCCCAATGCAGGGGGTGCAGGTTCAATCCCTGGTCTGGGAGCTAAGATTCCACATGCCTCACAGCCAAAAAACCAAACCGTAAAACAGAAGCAATATTGTAACAAATTCAATCAAGACTACAAATGGTCCACATCAAAAAAAATCTTTAAAAAAAAAAAAAAAAAAAAGAATGCTGAGATAGAAATGTACAAATCGCTGAGGTGATTTCCGGAAAAAAAAAAGAGACGGAAAACTTTACCCTTGCTCCTTTTGAGGTTGCAGGTTATTCAAACACCTCTAGCTGACTACAGCTGACATGGCTGAGGTTAGCTGGTGCTTTCATTGCTCAGAGAAAACTTGATAGAAGAAACAGATTCTGAACTAGAAAGCCAGATTCCAGACCTGGCCTGAGTTGTCCTAGACGTGTATTACTTTTGTGGAAAACTTGCCTGAACCCACTGCCCTGACGCAGTGGGTTTGCCACAGGGAACAACAACAACAACAAAAAGCTGTGTGAGCAAGTTTGAGTGTGTGTGTACGCAAACCTAAATAGCTGCCTGATATTGGAGGTCCAGTCATCTGATGGCACTGGGTGACCGCCATGGCTGGGATGACCCTGGCTAGGAAGACTTCCTCTCCCTCTACAGACCTGCACCCTGAGGCACCTCAGCAGGGCACAGTGGAAAGGCAACACAGTAGTCCCTTCTTATCTGCAGTTTCACTTTTGGCAGTTTCAGTTACCCACAGTCAACCACGGTCCAAAAATATTAAATGGAAAATTCCAGAAATAAACAACTCATAAGTTTAAAATTGTGTGCCATTCTGAGTAGCGTGATAAAATCTTAAATCATCATCCCCTTGTCTGGCGTATCCCACACGTTAGGTCACTTAATAGCCATCTTGGTTATCATATCGACCATCACTGTACTACAGTGCTTGTGCTCAAGGAACCCTTATTTTACTTAATAATGGCCCCCAAATGCAAGAATAATGATGCTGGCAATTCTGATATGCCAAAGAGAAGCCATAAAGTGATTACTTTAAATGAAAAGGTGAAAGTTCTAGACTTACAAGAAAAAAAAAAAAATCGTACGCTGAGGTTGCTAAAATCTACAGTAAGAACAAATCTTCTTTCCATGAAATATTGAAGAAGGAAAAAGAAATTCATGCTAGTTTTGCTGTCATACCTCAAACTGCAAAAGTGATGGTCATAGTGCATGATAAGTGCTTAAGATGGAAAAGATTTCAAATTTGTACAATAAGATATTTTGAGAGAGAGACAATATTCACATATTCAATATTCACATGTTATTACACCATATTGTTATAATTGTTGTATTTTACTATTAGTTGTTATTGTTAAGCTCTTACTGTGCCTAAATTTATAATTTATAAATTAAACTTTATCATGGGTATGTATGTATGGGAAAAACATACTACATATAGGGTTCAGTACTATCCATGATTTTAGGCATCCACTGGGGGTCTTGGAATGTATCCCCCACGGATAAGGGGGGACTGCATTACCATTTTCAACAGTGAACACCTACTCAGTGAGGCCAAAGGATGCAGACAACCAACCAATTTCCTCTTGATGGGATTTGATTATAATCCCAACTAAGCACAAGATCTAAGATAGCCTCTGGGTTCCTGGGCTCTGACAGGACAGAGTTGTTCTTACAATGCCAAAATGGCTTCTCCAGGTCATACTGAATAGGATATTGAAAGAAACATGACTTTATTTTGTTCTGGGGTTCATAACTGCTGGTAGGTCTGTGTAAAAATACATCACAACATTTATTCAAAGCTTACCAGCTTATGCCAAACACTGCAACAAGCCCTTCACACATATTAACTCACTTAATCTTCACCATGTCTTACTCTACAAAGGGACCCACTTTGACAAAAGATCATATGGTTATTAAGTGGAGAGCAAGGATTCAAATTCAGTCCCATTTGACTCAATAACAGTTTAGCAATATAGAATTCAGCTAGCATTACCAATCTCAAATTTCAGATGCTATTATGAAAATCTCTTAGTAAAGAAAATAATAATTAGCTGAAGCCCTGTTCATTAAGGAGTTAGCGACTTAATCTTTTAAAACAAATCCTCTAGAGACAGTACTGATTTATTAGAGAAAAATGAATGCAATTCCATATAAAGGTGACATTTTCAGAGAATAATTTCTAACAAATTCTGAGGGTAGTCAATGATGTCCATATACTTAATACGTTACCTAAGTGTTTTACACTGTACAACCCACTTTCACATACCTAATCTTTTTTTTTTTAACATATTTATTGGAGTATAATTGCTTTACAATGGTGTGTTAGTTTCTGCTTTATAACAAAGTGAGTCAGCTATACGTATACATATATCCCCACATCCCCTCCCTCTTGCGTCTCCCTCCCACCTTCCCTATCCCACCCCTGTAGGTGGTCACAAAACACTGAGCTGATCTCCCTGTGCTATGCGGCTGCTTCCCACTAGTTATCTATTTTACATTTGGTAGTGCATATATGTCCATGCCACTCTCTCACTTCGTCCCAACTTACCCTTCCCCCTCCCTGTGTCCTCAAGTCCATTCTCTACATCTGCATCTTTATTCTTGTCCTGCCCCTAGGTCCCTCAGAACGATTTTCTTGTTTTTTAGATTTCATATATATGTGTTAGCATACGGTATTTGTTTTTCTCTTTCTGACTTACTTCACTCTGTATGACAGACTCTAGGTCCATCCACCTCACTACAAATAACTCAGTTTCGTTTCTTTTTATGGCTGAGTAATATTCCATTGTATATATGTGCCACATCTTCTTTATCCATTCATCTGTCGATGGACACTTAGGTTGCTTCCATGTCCTGGCTATTGTAAATAGTGCTGCAATGAACATTGTGGTACATGACTCTTTTTGAATTATGGTTTTCTCAGGGCACATACGTAATCTTAATTGCTCTCAACACATGGCCTTTACAGGCCTTGAGATTTGAACGGAAATTAAAGTTGGCCAAGTTGAAAGATTTATTTCTAAAAAAGGACATTTAGGAAGATTTAGCAATAATCCAAGCAAAAACTCCTTTCCCCTCTTGATTTTCCCACTTTTATTATTGGTCCCACCATCATCCAAGCTTAAAATGCTGAGGTCACTTCTCATTCTCCCTCTTCCTTCATCTTTGGAGTCAGTAAGTCACCAAAGCCTGTGACCCTTCCCATACATGTTTACTTATTTAATTATTTATTCCCACATTATTGAGGAGGTTTTTCTTCCTAGATCAACCATTAGCCATTATAAACTCTAGCAAAGCTCAGCCCACACAATATTCCAAGCCTCTTAACTGGCCGGCCTATTTTTAGTCTCACCTCCCTGATCCATCCCTCACAATTACAAGATTGACTCCCCAAAACACTAGTTTGTGTATATCCAAGAAAGTATATTTCAAAGCCATCATATACCAATTGTTCAAAAAGGACTCCAATACAGAATAATCCAGGTTCAACAGTGCTCTTTTTGATTGCTTGAGGATATAGAAAATCCTTAGCCTAGCACTCGAAAGAATTCATGACACAGCTTCAACCTGCATTCCCAGGCTTCCCTCCACTGCTCTCCTCCTAATTCACCCCTCTGCTCCAGCCTAAACACTCTACTAGCAGTCCCTCCCCTCCCCTTCCCCACCCAAAACACCTGGTATTTTCCTCTTTTTTGTTTTTTGTTTTTTTACTTCGTATCTCTAACAGAAGAGTTCCTTTCTTCTTACTATCAACCTATACTCACTTTTCCCATCTTTCAAAGACCAGCTTAGATCGCATTTCCTATAAAAAAAAAACTCTCCTGGCCATCCCAAATAAAAGGGATAGTCCATCCTAAGGGTCAAGTGTCTCTTCCACTTATTTGCCATGGAATTATTTCATGGAATTACCAGTTCCTTTTCCATGTGTATATCTTTATTCAAACTAGATTGTAGAAAGTTGCAAGTAGGAACTAACATCATATATGTTGTTAATCTCGTGTGGCACTTCTTGTTACATATATATTTATACTCATATTATATATCAATATTCATATTTCTGCCTCACAAAATTCTAATTATCTTATTTTGGGGAATCCACTCCTTTGTGGGGATTTGTCTCCATGACCCTAAAAGAAATAAATAGACTAATGGCAGCAGACTGGAACTAGTCAGGTCAAATTTAGCTTCTATTTTGGTTGTTACTTAACATTAAGCTCTTTTTCTTAGAGCCCTAAGGTGAGTTACCTGTCTAGTGGCTAAATCAGTTCTGTTCTTCCTCATGTGCTGAGTCTGTAATTGGCATAAATGTTCATGGCATAGATGTACCAAGGGTCACCTGTTTGACTTCATGACTCAGATAGATTTTACAGCTCATACCAAAGAAAAAAGGCTCTTTGATGACCAGTGACATCCCATAAGATGACAAATCACCTCCCTGTTATCCCTGGCATCTCCCACACCTAGCCCACTAGTAAGTGGCAGCTCTAAGAGATGCTGAAGGCTGAAGCCAAAAACGAGAACCAGTACGAGTCCTTTAAATACTGACAGGCTTTAGGCAGACCAGATTTTTAAATTAGCCATTCTGAGACAGATATAAGATTTTGTTGTTAAGATAAAAAAAAAAGGTTTAAGTCTCATAGCTTTCTTGTGTGGCAGGTTTTAATGCCTGAGAGAAGTTTTAACTGTGACTCAGGTGGTGGACATACATTGTGCCTTACTCCCTCCTCTTAAATGAGTTAACATCTTCCTTAACTTCACTCCGATGACTATTACTGCTCTGAATTCTGCCATTTCAGATTAAATGAGCATTAGCACAGGTCCCACAGATGAGAGTCAAACATGCTTGGGGAAATCTTATAAACTAGAGACTTGGCTGCTAAAGTTTATTTGCCAGAGGGACTCTGGAACCTCTTGGAAGATTATTTTTTTCTAGGCAAAGAAGGAGTCGGACCCAAAGGCTCAACTGATAAAACCAGCTTGGTTCCTGGCATTTCAGCCCTCCAAGGACTCACATCTGGAGACCGAAGCTATGAGTAAAAACCAAAAAGACACTGGCGTGCAAGTTACTACTACTTTGAAAGAATTTCTAATAAAAGATAACCCCCCCAAAAATGGGAGAGAGGCATTCCCCCCACCCCAATTCACTATATAATAACCCCCTGCGTCAGTGGCAGCCCCCAGCAGAAGAGGCCCAGTGAAGCAACTCCACGCAAATGTACCATATGATAAATACTCAATCTTGTTGAGCACTGTGCTCTTGTTGAGACTGAGCACAAGAGAGAAATACCCTTGTTGCCTTCTCAGAAATACTGAGCTGGGGCAGTAAAGCTGTTTAGAGGGCTAGAGTCCAGCAATGACCTGTAAAAACCAGTGAAATATGGTAAAACTATCAAAGTGACTCCATTTTTACTCAGGATTCCTTGGGTAGAAAAAAATATAGTTAATGTTTACTGAGTGCCTTGAACATGCCATTGCTTTTGACTTCCTAGTTTACTTGATCCTCAAGTCAATTCTGTGAGGCAGGTACTAATATTTTCTTTTTTATAGATGAGAAACCTGAGTCTTAAAGAGATTAAGGTCCCAAGGCTACAAGCCGATCAGTGATAACCTGGAGATTCAAACCCAAGCTGTGAGGTTCCAGAGCCTGATGGGTAACCACTAAGGTACACAGACTACTTGCTTGCGCTATAGCAGGAACCAGGAGGGCTTGCCGTGAAGCTAAATGAAAGTTCTTTGTTCCAACAAAGGCCAGAATTGGTGCAGCTGTTTAACATTAGCTGAGAATCCACTACAGCCAGGTGGGGATCAGGACCCCACTTTCTAAAGTGAACCAGGGAATCTCCAGAGCCTGACAAGAGGACATCCCAGAGCAGACAGCCTGACATCCAGCCAGACCAACAGAGGCAGGTGCAATATTCTTGACAACTCCCGCAGCTGCTGCCACCCCATCTTTGAGACCTCATGGCAAGTGCTCACAGAGGTTAGCACACTGGGGTAGTTCTTATCCCCTTCATTTGGACACAGGGGGAGCGAGACAGTGTCGTACTCTCTGCATGCTGGGAAGGCTCATTATTGCTACTGTCCTGGGCTAGGCTTTAGGAGATTAGAATTCTTCTTCCTGATTTTTTCCTGGAAAAGCACTTCCTCACTCTGAGTATCAGTTTCCTATGTTATAAAATGAGGGAGTTGGAACAGCTTACCTCTGAATTTCTCTGTTTGACTAAGACTTTGAGTTAGGAAACTGGGAAAACAGGTTTTATATTTGTATTGTAAAATTTTACTATGTAAAAGGAAGGAGAAGGGGAAGGGGAGGAGAAGAAGAAGAAGAGTGATAAAGAAAGAAAGAAAGAAAGAAAGAAAGAAAGAAAGAAAGAAAGAAAGAAAGAAAGAAAGAAAGAAAGAAAGAAAGAAAGAAAGAAAGAAAGAAAGAAAGAAAGAAAGAAAGAAGAAAGAGGGAGGGAGGGAGGAAGGAAGGAAGGAAGGGAACATTTTAAAAATAAACCAATGGAGGGAGGGCTTAGATACTGTAAGAAAGGTAGAACAGGTAACAGAAAACAAGAAAGAGAGAGAAAGAAGGCATCCCAGGGTTAGTAGCTCTTGGAGAGGACTGAAAGGTTTCCTCCAGGTTTTAACAAAAATAGATTAAACCTTTTATCAGTGTGTTAAAACATCCTGCAGGGTATTTTAGGGGCCAAGATAAGTCAGTGCCTTCCCCATTCAAGATCCAACGTACAAAAAGAATGAGGTACGAAACACTAGGAAGTTCTGAAAGTGACTATGTCGGCTGACACTCAAGGACACATTTCTTGACATTGTAAACAATGGGATTTTCAGATTCATCTCCTTTAGAAAAGAGTGAAACCTTTGTTCCTTAGAATGTTTTAAACTCAGCTAGACAAAGAGTGTACTGTTTCAGAAATGTTCTGTATTGTGTCAAAGAGCCCATGGTTGAGAATGGTCTGATGGGGATCCCCAGGGTACAGAACTGGGTGACCTATAACTTCTCTACTCTTGTGGATTTCTGCTATCTTAAACCTTTTGCTGCAAGCAGCCAGGTCCCTGAGGAATGGAGAATTGAAATACAACAGGTGGCTTGGCTGGCTCTTCCCAACAGATGTAGAAGCATGCCAAATGTTTTATCACATCACCCAGTGTGCTCGCACTCCCCCCCCACCCCCGGCCCCCGTCTCCTTCTCAGACACACATAGCACACATGCACTCATCACCCACACCTTTTCGCCTGCCCTGCACTTCTGCAAGGGGCCTACATAGGCAAAGTGAGGAAGAACACTTCACTGCTGTGCAGTGCTACAGCTCCCCATAAAGCGGGGCCCAGGGAAGAAACCAGTCATGCTTTTTATCTCATCACTGCCCTAACAATGTACCCAAGTTAGATCTACCTGCACGTGGTCATAGACAGAAACCTAACCTAAAACAAGAAACCAAAGCATCCTGAAATGTAATAACAACCTAAGAATACGTTCACTTAGGAATGATTCAATTCTCTGATCCTAAGATACAAACAAAAAGCAAAACAAGCCACTAAGTAGACAAAATGAGTTGAGATGATGCTACTGTCTGTCACAACTTCAGTGTCATATGTATTTATAACATCAGACCTTAGAAACTGCCTAAAGATGATTCTGGGTATAGAAAATTGGAAGAGGTGGGGCAGAAGTATTACATAATTTCCACTTTACTAAATGCCATCATATTTTTACTGAATGTTTAGTATGCAGTAGGCTAAATAATGCCCCTGCCCTCAAGGGGCTTTCAGCTTACTACAGAAAGTGGACACATAAACACTTAATTGTAATAAAAGCGAGTACCTTTATTATTGAGGCAAAACAAGTATGGTAACACATAGGAAGGAAGGACTCTCTATGAGGTACTGATGAGGGTCATCAGAAAAAGCCTCACAAAAGAAAGAGGCTGAGGAGGAAAAGGAAAATACTTTTTTTCTCACTTAATAATCTTATATTATCCCTAATTTGCAGAAGAGGAAATTGAAGTTCAAAGGGATCCAGTAACTCGCAAGAGAGCTAAGCTGTGAGAGGTAGCACTTGTGCCCAGGACTCTTTATGTCTGCCATGTCCTTCCACCACACCTAGGTAGTGACCCTTGAGTTGATCCATCAGGATGTAAAGGGTTTGAATAGATGGAGACTGAGAGACCAACATGCGTCAAGACACAGGGGAGTGAAAGTGCACTGCAAACTTGGTGAACTTCAAGAAATCTAATGAGCTTAGAGCATCAAACACATGGGTGGATACAGAAAATGAGATCGGAAACATTTTAAAATGACAAATGGAGATGCAAAAGGTTCAACTCTTAAAAAAAGTAGAAATTATAGGTCACTCTCCCAGCTGCTTATCTACGTCTCCCTTTTCCTCAGATCATTCTTGGTTTAAGACAATTCCCCTACATTAGCAGCATGTATGTTAGATACTCAATATGACTAAGATGGTGACTTTTTAAAAATAATCTTCTAACAATCAGATGAGAAATTAATGGTAGGTTTTTAAGTTTGACTTATTATGTGACTTGAAGAAAGAGAAAGGAAGGGAAGAGGAAGATCAGAATAGGAAAATGAAGAGCTTAGAGAAAACAAATCCACAGATTATCCTAAATCTACCATGTACTTATATAATCCTCAAGGCACTTGAAATTCTATCACTGGCACATGTTAACCTATTGCCAAAGCTTTATAAAATGGGGTAGGAGGAAGAAAGGCATCTGGTGTACATAATTTGTACCAAAAAAATTAGAAAATGAATCTCTCTTTGGTTGCTGCCAGAAATTGAACTTTATATGGAACCTTTAAATTCAGCCTAATTCGTAGACTTCTCAAAATACTTTATCTCGTGACTCAATTTATTCTCAGGCTATGATTACACCAAATCTGTGGTCTACAAGCTGTATGTACAATGTGATCACTGTAGTAAACCATATCCACACTACATGATAAGATTCTTCTGTACATGATAATCAAATTAACTCAGCATATGTCCAATATTTCCTTTTCAAAGACTATGTTTTTATTCAAAGAATTAAATATGAATGTATTTTTCCTTAGTACTACCTCACTACTACCAGAATATGGATGTTCTTGTTTATATGCTTCATTATCTTTATAAAATATGAAACAAAAGTGCTTTCTGTATTTCCCTGCCAAGTCAAAGAGAAATCCAGAAATTTATTGGGTTTCTATTGACCCAGTAAATGTGAGACAGAAATCTAAATGCTCTTAACATTGTTTATGCTGAAAATGTATCAAATTCTATTCTGAAAGTACACTGACCTATAAAAAGCATTTGTCTTGCTCCGGTAAATAGGAGCCCTAGATATCTCAGCTCGAACTGAAGTTTACTTTGTTCTAATCAGAACTAATGTATCAGATCACTTAATAATGTCCTTGTTACACAAGAGAATCATCCATTCCCTAGTTTGTTTGCACTGCAGCATAAGGTACTCCACCAAACTCAAAATGAATAAAGAAAATAGAAATTTTTAATCCTACTAAATTGATAAATCTCTCTGAAGATAGATAATAACAAAAAGATACTCTGTTGAAATTGTCACTCTCAAAAATACATTGCTCAGAAATAAAACAAAGAAAACAACTTTCAAAATGAATTTTTTACAAACTTGTAGCCCAGAAGATCAAGAATATAAGGCATTGTGGATATTCAAACTCCAAGATTAGCAACTCTATCAAACCTGTGTGACCTTCTACAGGACTTAAAAGGGTATTAAGATTCTGCATTTTCATTTAACTTTTCAGAGTAACTTTCTTTCACTTTCTCTTGCCCTTTGCTCCATGTACACCAAAAGCGTAATGTGGATTAAGACGTCCCTTTAAGACAGCTCAAATGTCACCTCTTTGGCAAGTCCTCCTTTAACTACCAAGTTCCATTTAGACATCTCTCCTCTGTGCTCCTATAGCCCATTACACACAACTCTATAAAGGTGCAGTTACTTATTCTACCCTGTAGTCTTTGACATACATATCTATTTGTCCTTAAGAACTAGAAGCATTACTTACTCAACTTTGTTTTCCCAATGCCTAGCTCAGTATGTGGGGCACAGTAACTGCCCAATAAATGTTTATTTGATTGAATAAGTGACAAATGAACAATATCTACTCGTATAATAGGAAGATCATTCTGTACATACGTCCAAAATTGCATCTTCAGATCTATTTATTCCCTATCCTATGCAGGTATATACCTCATTTTATTGTGCTTAACTTCACTTAACTACACTTCAACAGATAGTGAATTTTCTTTTACAAATTGAAGGTTTGTGGCACCCTTGCATTGAGCAAGTCTGTCAGCACCATTTTTCCAATAGCATTTGCTCACTTCACGTCTCTGTGTCACATTTTGGTAATTCTCACAATATTTCAAATGTTTTCATTATTATTATATTTGTTATGGTGATCTGTGATCAGCGATCTTTGATTTTACTCTTGGAATTGTTTTGGGGTGCCACAAACCATGCCCATATAAGACATGAAGTTAATAGATAAATGTTGTGTGTTCTGACTACTCCACCAACTGGCCATTCCCCCATCTCTCTCCTTCTCCTCAGGCCTCCCTATTCCCCAAGGCACAACAATATTGAAATTAGGCCAATCAATAACCCTACAATGGCCTCTAGTGTTCAAGTAAAAGGAAGAGTTACACATATCTCACTTTAAAACAAAAGCTAGAAATCTTAATGAGGAAGATGTCGAAAGCCGCTAAGATAGGCTGAAAGCAAGGCCTCTTGCACCAAACAGTTAGCCAAGTTGTGAATGCAAGGAAAAATTCTTGAAGAAAATAAAAGTGCTCCTCCAGTGAACAGAAGGATAAGAAAGCAAAATAGCCTTATTGCTGATATGGAGAAAGTTTTAGTGGTCTATATGGAAGATCAAACCAGCCACGACAGTCCCTTAAGCCAAAGGCTAATCCAGAGCAAGGCCCTAACTCTCTTTAAATTTATGAAGGCTGAGAAAGGTAAGGAAGCTACAGAAGAAAAGTTGAAGGCTAACAGAGGCTGGTTCATGAGGCTTCGGGGAAGACGCCATCTCCATAACATCAAAGTGCAAGGTGAAGCAGCAAGTGCTGGTGTAGAAGCTACAGCAAGTTATCTAGAAGATCTAGCCAAGGTAATTCATGAAGGTGCCTACAGTAAACAACAGCTTTTCAATGTAGACAAAACAGCCCTATATTGGAAGAAGATGTCATCTAAGACTTTTATAGTGAGAGAGAAGTCAATGCCTGGCTTCAAAGCTTCAAAGGACAGGCTGACTCTCTTATTAGGGGCTAACACAGCTGGTGACTCTAAGTTGAAGCCAATGCTCATTTACCATTCTGAAAATCCTAGGGCCCTTAAGAATTATGCTAAATCTACTCTGCCTGTGCTCTATAAATGGAACAACTAAGCCTGGATGACAGCACATCTGCTTACAACATGACTTACTGAATATTTTAAGACCACTGTTGAGACCTACTGTTCAGAAAAAAAGATTCCTTTCAAAATATTACTGCTCATTGACAATGCACCTGGTCATCCAAGAGCTCTGATGGAAATGTACAAGATTCGTGTTGTTTTCATCCCTGGTAACACAACATTCATTCTGCAGTCCATGGATCAAGGAGTAATTTCAACTTTCAAGTCTCATTATTAAAGAAATATATTTGTAAGGCTTATAGCTCCCACAGATAGTGATTCCTCTGATGGATCTGGGCAAAGTCAACTGAAAACCTCCTGGAAAGGATTACACCATTCTAGATGCCATGAAGAACATCTGTGATTCATGGGAAGAGGTCAAAATATCAACATTAACAGGAGTTTGGAAGAAGTTGATTCCAAACTTCATGGATGATTTTGATGGGGTCAAGACATGTGGCAGAAGGTATATGATACCAGTCAGAATCTTGGATCTACAGAAATAAATAAAGAGCACTGGAAATTGAATATTTTAACTGCTCTAAATGATAACTGACTGCCTAAAACAATGTATTGCGTGCTTATAGCACATGTAAGCACATTGTTGTCTTATTTTAAGAAATTGCCACAGACAACCCAACCTTCAGCAGCCACCATCCTGATCAGTCAGCAGCCATCAACATCTAGACAATACCCTCCACCAGCAAAAAGATTACGACTCGCTGAAGGTAAAGCATTTTTTAGCAATAAAGTATTTTTTAATTAAGGTATGTGCATTCCTTTCAGACATAATAATATTGCACACTTAATAGGCTATGGTGTAGTATATACACATAACTTTTTTATTGAAGTCTAGTTGATTTACAATATTGTGTTAGTTCCAGCTGTACAGCAAAGTGATACAGTTACATCTATATGTATATAGATACTCATTTCAGATTCTTTTCAATTATAGGTTATTATAAGATATTGAATATAGTTCCCTGTGCTATACAGTAGGTCCTTGTTGTTTACCTATTTTATATATAGTAGCGAGCATCTGTTAATCCCAAACTTCTAATTTATCCCTTCTCCCCCTCCCTGCTCCATAAACATAACTTTTATATGCACTGGGAAACCAAAAAATTTGTGTAACTCTCTTTATTGAAAGATTTGCTTCATTGTGGTCATCTAGAACCAAATCCACAATATCTCCAAGGTATGCCTGTATTTTAACATACAAAGATATGCTAATTTTGCCTTCTGTGCATAACCTGGCTCATTTTGACTTTCGGCATTATGATTTCCATCAGGCAACACATCTCACTAAAAGTGTAAAAAAAAAGTTACAAAATGTACATATATTTTACCTTAATATTGCTTGAAACAATGGCATGGGCTTATGAGCACAGTGATGAATTTATAATCTGAAACTCAGTGACTGTGTTACACTGTGACTTGGGTACATAATTCATTCTTCAGGCAAGGGGCTGTCAATAGGCAGCTTCAAAAAATAATGAATGTTTGCAGTAATAATTTCATGGGTTGACTGAAACTTAATAGACTTTATTTCCAATTTAGGCTTGTGATATGTTCCAGTAGAAACAGTCTCAAATGAAATATAGTCTATTACAATACTATTTAACCCTCTCTTATTTTGTTAGTCCTTTGTTGCTCTTTTATTTGGCTTTGTGTTTACAGCTGAGGTAGACTGTGTTTGCCACCTCACTTTTCCCTTTACTGCATCTGTCTCAGCTTTTTTCAGTCTACTCTCCATTACCCAGGAAATGGATGTCCAATGACTGCTTATCTGAGTGATGAGGATCCTTGCTTCAGCTCACTACTGCCAACCTCCCTCTTGGCCCTTTTATTACTCAGCATTGGGTAAAGGAGGAAATAAAAAAGACTAAATCTAGATTAGTTCTTCCTGCTATCGCCAGAAGATCAAATTAGGGACAAGGTTAAGGCTCACATATCAATAAAAGTCTTTGATATTCATAGTTATGGAAACATTTGACTACCACGAATAAATAATTCGATGGGCTTGAGTTTGCAGGCCCACATGTACAGAGACAACATGTACAGAGTATAATCTTAGAATTTAAGAAAGAAAAAAATGAGACAAAAACTAGGAGAGTATTGAAACCTTTCGGTTGCTGAGTGTATGATATACACCAAAACATTCTTTAAAATAATGGCTCTTATTCAGGGGTATATATCAGGTTCACCTGAGATGGTTTTGCAAAATTACACATAGCTGGTATCTACCGTAGAACAAATGAATCAAAAGCTCTAGAGGTGGCCTAGACACAAGTATTTTAAAAACAATCAGTCAAACTCCCCAAGGGGATCTAATGTGCATTGCTGGTAATAATAAATCATTGCTTACTTATTGTCCAGTTAGTACCCAAACCAATTAATTTGATGAGAAAAAAATGAATGAAATGGTTTAGGGTAGTTAAAAATTCATTGGCAGGACTTTTCCTTTGGGTCCTCTGTCATGGTGCTCAGAGCAACAATGGCTACTATGCTTTTCATGATACTAATGCACAGAGAAGTGTCTAACACCACAGACTCATTCTGCAAAACAACAGGCCAACTCAATGAGTATAGTAATCATCTTCAATCATCTCTTACTAAACTAGACTTTAAAATTACATATTTTAGGGCTTCCCTGGTGGCGCAGTGGTTGAGAATCTGCCTGCCAATGCAGGGGACACGGGTTCGAGCCCTGGTCTGGGACGATCCCACATGCCGCGGAGCAACTAGGCCCGCGAGCCACAATTACTGAGCCTGCGCGTCTGGAGCCTGTGCTCCGCAACAAGAGAGGCCGCGACAGTGAGCGGCCCGCGCACCGCGATGAAGAGTGGCCCCCGCTTGCCGCAAACTAGAGAAAGCCCTCACACAGAAACGAAGACCCAACACAGCCAAAATAAATAAATAAATAAATAGCATTCCCTTTAAAAAAAAAAAAAAATTTACATATTTTAGCAAAATTTCACCAAGAGCTTATTTTTAAACTCAATGAATAAACTATAGTAGATAATGAGAATTCGTTCAAGTGTTACCCTTTGCCTGCTCTAAAATTAAAGAGGTGCTTATACAGATCTAGTAACTAGATAATCTATAAAAGTGAAGTAATAATTATACTAAAACTACATCATTTCAAAATATTGTAGATACTAATAGGAAAGATGTGGATGAACCAGGGGATGTTTCTTTTCTTCTAGAGTTGATACAAAAGTAATTGAGAGGAAAGAAATGAGAACAGCAACATCAGAAGAAAGAAATTTTCAGTGGAAACATAACATCTGAGGTACGATTGACAGAAGAAAAAGGTTGGTCTCTTTGGTTCAGGTAAAATGACACCTCTGCACAGTTAAAATATAAGGGACAAGAATGCCAAAGAGTTGACTTCTTTACCAGAATAAATGATTCCCTGGACAGAAATCAAGAATGCTTCTATGTTCTCAACAGTGCTCATCATCTTGCTGCCTTCAGTCAGTGTTAATAATTATAGCATGTCTGTCCCTACTGTGACCTCTGAAAGAACTTATCTTCCAAATCCTTTCTCCTGAGAAGAGCATCCCTTTCCCTCTGCTCGAGGGCCAACCCACTTCCTTAGGCAGGGGTGGCCCTCATCCAGATCCAGACCATTCCTGCTGGCAGCCCTTGTCTGGATCCAATTGGCCTCAGCTGGAGGTCCAGATGGCTCATTCCTTATTCCCCAGCAGGGTTTCAGCAGCATCCACCCCTTCCTGGTCTCTCTGCCATTAGTGCCACCAGGCCTTGAATGTTTTCCCTAAATCCTAACAGCAGATTAGTAAAGCATGTAGATTTTATTCCCATGGAATAGAAGTCGGCAATAGAAGGAAGACAGCTTCAGAAACAGTACAATATCTTTATACAATGTAAATGAGCAAGATCCAATTGTGAAGTATTCTGAAAGTTGGTTTTTATTCATGGCATTTCCTACATATATAATGACCTCTACATCTATATATGAATGTCTATCAACATCTATTGATCCATCTATCAATTGACAGATAAACAGATATGTCAGAGTAACAGATGGATGGAAATTGTTTGAAAAATACCATATATAGATAGAGATATAGACATAAAGATAGATAGATGAGACAGATAGATATCCATATCTATAGCTGCATCTATACAGAGATATAAAATTTTTCAAACAACTAGATAGACACCCTGTTTAAAAAGTTATAATAAATAAATCTGTATCCATATTTATCTGTCTATACAAACATTTTTAAAGAGTTTCTGACAACTTGTCAGTTTACCTGCAGTTGCCATACTATATGAGATTTTCACCAAATTTGAAAGGTATGATTGGGATGATCTGACTTAAAATACAGACTCTGTGTCAAATGCAAAGTTCAATCTGGGAGACTTTCTAAGGTAGCCAAAATTGAGGATATATTTTCACCTCATTTGAAGTATACATTTGGGATGGCCTGACTTAAGACTCGGGTTATACAGGATATACAAATTTCACTTTGTGAACCCCAAAGAACCTATCTGTCATCTTCCAGAACAGGTGAATTGAAAAAATGTATTAGTTTGCTAGGGCTCCTGTAACTTATTAGTACAATCTGAGTGGCCTAAAACAACAGAAATTCATTCTCTCACAGGCTTGGAGACTAGTGAAATCAGGGTGTTGGCAGGGCCACATTCCCTGTAAACACACTAGGGAGGAATCCTTCCTTGCCTCTTCTAGCATTTGGTGGTTGCTGGCAATCCTTTGCATTCCTTAGTTTGTGGCAGCATAACTCCAGTCTCTGCCTCAGCATTCACATGGCCTTCTTCCTGTGTCTTCTCCGTGTCTTCAAATCTCTCTCTCCTCATAAAGACACCAGTCACTGGATTTAGGGCCCACCCTAATCCAATATCACCTCATTTAACTTGATTACATCTGTAAATACCTGATTTCCAAATAAGGTACTGAGGTTAGAACATTAACCTTTCTTTTGGAGGGACAAAATTCAACAAACAACAGGAACCATTAACCAACATGGGTGGAGAACTCTGCTATGGCAGACGCTAAATACCCATCTGGAGAGACAGGACCCAGGCTATAAGATGCTATGAACACAGAAAACAAACAGAGCTGCAACTAGGACCCTAAAAAGAATTTTTAAAAATTTATTGTCCAAACTAAAATACATTTGATAGTGAAAGTGGGTGCAATGAATGATTATGCCAAGACAACAGATATAAACCAGCACTATCCTGAACAAACTGTAATATATATTTGCCTTAGTCCTAAAGAAAAATCACAATACCAGGCTCTTGAATCACAAGTATCATTTTGCATTTGAGTCGCTTCTCAAATGGGCAACTCCATATACTTAAGGTGCTCTAGGGTGGGGCACACAGGGATTTGTGTATTTAATGATGGATGATAATTTCTTTAGTGAAATAAACAATTGAAAGAAATTGTTTATAAGTGTTGAGGTGTTTTAGTTTATCTAACAATCTGTAACTCTTTTTGCTGTGAACTTTTTCACGCACTTATAAATAGACTTAGCTAAATTTAAGCCTGACTCTCATCTTCAATTTATGTTGGTTAGCAGCTCCCAAAGAACTTTCTCTATGTTGTCTTCCCTCAGTGTATTTGATCACAGTTGGCAGGAATGTTACTGGTTATCTTCCCTGAAGCTTGTTTCTCACACCACCAAAATTAAACCCATCGTCTAAATCCTTATGAATAGAGTAAGGGACTGTACAATAATTGCTTAGCTATCCGAAGTCACTGAAATTCAAATGCAATAACAGAGTGAGAAATTTGGGGTTTGTTTTGATCTTTCCAGAAAAAAAATGTGGGAAAAAAAAACTCAACCAGCTGATAGTTTATCATAAAAAGTAGGTCAGCTCACAGAATGAAAGGATGACTGTTTTATTAACTAGAAGCTTGAAACCCCAAAGTGGGTAAACCACTGTGTTTGTCTTTTTAGAGATTAGCCTTTTCGACATCTGCCTGAGTCCTAGATAATAATAATCAATTACATAGTTTGGAACCCCTAGATTACCTACCCATAATGTTAGATATTAGGGTAACTATATGAAAACAAAACGCCATAAGTCTACAGACATTTTTGTCGCGTATTCAGCACATACTTACATGTATAACTAGAAAAATGCAATAATAAACCAGTGACCCCCAACTAAAATTAAGAGCATCTTAAAGCAGGATGTGACTCAGTGTGGACTGGAATCATAAAGAAATTCTCAGAGTGAGTGTTATAAGTGCTGTTCCTTGAAGGTGAGAAGATAGGAGAGAATATACCAAGCGGAAAAGAGAATGTGCAAAGTCACAAGCAGGGGCGAGAGGAAGGAACTAACATTTATTGAGTAACTGCTATGTGCTGGTCAGAGTACTTCATACCTCACTTATATTATCTAATGTGACCCTCACAGCGAGCCTGGGAGGTAAGTAGAAGTGACAAATAAATCACTATAAGTGACAAAGCTAGAAGGCAGCAGAGAGAATATCTGAGCAAATATTCTCGGATTCCAGAACCTAGCCTTTTGTGCCAGGCTCCCCCAAGGCACCTATTCTACATAGTAAGGAGACTGGCCTCTCAGGAGGCAAGGCCTTAACGCCGGACAGGCGCAGGATCTCCCGAGCAAGGGCAGCCTCAGCTCTCTGGGGTCCCTCTTCAGGAAATAGTCACCGCACTGAGGTGAAGTTTCCTAATTTGGAAACTGGCACACAATCTTCATTTTCTCCTCTACAGCTATTTAAAGGAATTACTCTAAGACTTCGTTTATTACAAGGAAATGTGGGGGGGGGGGGGGAAATGCCTTTGCACAGCTGCCTGTGGGAGTAATTTTTAGCAGCTTGAATTTATATTAAAATAAGCTACAATGTAAGTGTAAATGTGATAAGTCAGTATACTGCCATTTTGTACATTTCAGGGCCTTTCTTTACTGTTTTGACATGAGCTACCAGCTTTTTTTCCCCTTCCACCTACAAAGGACCTCGCAGGAAAAAATAATTATGTAACTATTCGAGAAGTTGTTCAGCTTGACCACCCACTCAGGGGTCAAAGTTTCAAAAGTATTCAAATAATAATTACATGGATAGTCTACATAGGAATGACTGTCAGAAGGCAGGAAAGCCTCCTGGATAAAGAACAGCCTTGGACTAATATAACTTTTGATGTGTATTTTCTCATTAGTGGATAAGAATCTAGGGGTTTCTTAGTTCACAATGATAAAAGGAGCTATTGATGCCATCTCTTTACCTCTACACACGGGACCTTGTTTCCATCAGTTAATTAGTATTGATAAAGCCATGTGAAATCCTAAGATAAAAAGTCTATATATTATACACAGGAGACATTGGTGAATGTGTCATCAGGAGCATTATTTGAGTTTTCTTAAAATGAAATATGAGTTCTGCTAAAGGTGCTTCATATTCCTTAGGATGAGGGTTTTAGCAAGGTAAGTTTCATACTCCTTAAACTCAAGGTTTTAAGCCAGGTAAACCCAAGTAGCTAAAAACACGTAAAGATGTTTTTCTCCCTTTGTTAAAGTGGGCAGAGGTGCAATGTATTAAAGGTTAAGAGCAAAACAACTTTCCTTCCTCTGCAATTTGCTCAAGAAAACTGTCTAGGAAAAGAAAAAAAGGGGAAGTGGGAAAAAGGTGAATGCTTTTGACAGGTCGTTGGACAGAGAAAAATAAGAGCCCCCACAATCTAGACCACTGGTTCATTGGAAGATTTTTACTATGTACCAGACTCTGTGCCTAGGCGTTCAAGGTACAATCTGAACATGACAGACACAGAGCTTGCAATCTCGTCAGGACAGCACAAAAGTAAATCAATAAGGACAGAATACGGTAAGTGATGAGGAGATTTTTCAGACTTGGAATATCTAGGAAGATCCCTTGGAAACAGCATTGTCTAAGCTAAGACATGATATATGAGGATGAGTTATCCAGATGAAAATTTGGGGTGAACTGGGATGGGAGTTGGAGTGGGGGAAGGGTTTATATTAGGGAGGCTCCAAGCATGGGAAACTGTGTGTTCAAGGACCTATGGTATATTCATACTGTATTCAAGAAACTAAAAAAAAAAAGTTCAGTATGCCTGTGGCACAGAGGGCTCCTTAGGTAGGGCCTGCTTTACACAACTACATTGAATGACATAGCCATGAGCCTTACCCTCAAAGACATTAAATCCACTTGGACAGACAAAACTAAACTGTGAATCAATCAAGGACCAACTACACAGAAAAGAAGTATTCTAAGAAGAGCAAATCAGTGGTGGGGGAAACGATACCTTACTTCTCTGCCTCCTCTTTTCAGTATCCCTTGTGCACGTGAAAGTTTTGTGAAAATGAAGAGGAGGATATTCATAATGGCTCCTTGGAAGAGGTTTGCCATTTGTCTGAGTATAAGCATGCTCTTTGGTTCTCTTGCAAGAGGAAGAGGTAAATCAAAAGTGCACAAGGAAATACAAGTGAGTGTCAGTATTTGACTGAGGGTAGGAACATGCGGTAAAGAAGACACATGGTAAAAGCATCAGGTAACCTAGGAGAGGGCAGGAGTTGGTCAAGAATTTAGTGAGTCAATACATATGGCCCTTTGATCTGAGTGGGAGTTCAGTAAGTTACAACAGGAGGTGTATACAGTACAGAGATTATTCTCTAGGGAAATTCTAAGACCTAGTCACAAAACCACTGGGGAAAAAGTGAGCTCCTTTTAGATGTCGAATCCCTTACAACCCTGTGCAAGTTGTAGTCAGAAACTCAGCTGCTTCCATAACCAGGGAAGACGCAAATTAAGATAAGACTGAGGCAGCCACATTAATTTTAACGCACTAGCCACTGCAATGGTCAATCCTCAACAAGGCTTATATATCACTCTCAAAGTGGTCATTTGCCATAAGAAGATTATTAGAGACTTGAGTTAGTCAAGAGGTTGAAGACTTCATGCTCCTTTACTTATCCTCCTTTGGTGGTGTAGACATACTGCTCTTTTGGTACATATGGGAAGGTCCACCAGCAAGCAGATGGGTAGGGCTTGCTACGCAGGGGTCTTTTTTAGTGTACAGTTTAGATAGTCATGTGTGTGTGTGTGTGTGCACGCTAGAAGTAAGATAATAGCACAAGGATGAGGAAGGAAAAAAGTGAAGGGACTGGAATAAGACAGATATAAGTATAAATGAGGAGAAAGAATATGCAAGAAAAGGAAAGACAGGGCTACGAAAGTATAATATAGAGAGCAGGGAAATAATTAGTTAGGTAAAGTACACAAGGCTAACATTCATGTACCTTTTTACACATACAAAAAAGTTATATGTATCAGGGCTATATTTATAAGTAGTTTAAAAAACCTGACTGGAAAGATCACATCAGGTTCAGAGAATGGTTCTCTCTGTGAGGGAAGTAGGGAGGAAAATGGAACTGGTTAGGTGGAGGAAAGAAAGTCAACTTTATCTGTGCCTTAAGTTCAAAACAATGTGAATGAAAATGGCCCCATTTTTTAATTCCAGGCAGGTACATGTGTATTTGTTATATTCTCTGCAGTGTTATGGTAATGATGGTGTGTGTGATTTTTTAAAACAGAAAAAGAAAAAAGAGAAAGATGGACAGGGTTTTGATGACAAAGTATAGAGCAGCGGTCCCCAACCTTTTTGGCACCAGCGGCCGGTTTCGTGGAAGACAATTGTTCCGCTGACAGGGTGGGGGCGGGGAGGGATGGTTCAGGCTGTAATGCGAGCGATGGGAAGCGATGGGGAGAGGCAGATGGAGCTTAGCTCGCTCGCCCACCACTCACCTCCTGCTGTGCAGCCTGGTTCCTAAGGGGCCGAGGACTGAGGACCATCAGCGGTCCGAGGCCCAGGGGTTGGGGACCCCTGATGTAGAGCACTAAGGTACACTGTCTACCAGCTAATTACCAGCCATGTGAGACAGGCAAGTATTTAATGTCACAGCGTTCTGGGAGTGACTGGAGGGCAGGTGGTTTCCCACTCAGGATAAAGAGAATTATCTTTGGTGTTCCTTCGAGTCTCCGTATGCTTTTCCTAACATCACCTCTAGGAACCACACTGGCTGCTTAGCAGTCGCTCTCTGTGGCTCAGCTTTGTTTACTTTCTGAGGTTGCTGATTAACTGATGTGTTTTCTGTCAACTGAAATTTACAGACACATTACCATGTTTGACAGGCACTGTGAGCTACAGTACAAGAATTTCCTGAGGAGAAAAGTGCAGCAAGCCTTACTGGAAGGCTTTTAATTCCCTTCTGGCTAAGGCAGTGTTTCCTACCTCCATTAATACCATTGGTGTGAAATGTTAAAAATCCCTCACTAAAATTCTTGTTCACCAGGGGCCTGCATTTCCAAAAGGTAACTTTTCTTCAAAACCAAGGTAGAGTATAATAGATACTTGCAACACAGATTCTTAATAACAGGCTATGTTGACCGAGCAAGAGAAGTTTTTCATATTTTATGAAGGGGAGCAGAAGTTAAAGCTTCCAGTCAACAAGTTACCCAGGCTCTGAATAAGTACAGACCTGGGAAAAGAGAAACTGAGGTGCTTTGAAAGACAAATGAATAGAAGCAAGTACACAGAAAAAAAGACTGATTTGTGTATTTTATTGTGCAGGAGCTATACTAGCCCGAAGGCGTGGACAGGTTAATGAATTTCCTGAGGTCACACAAGATGAGGTTAGTAGCATATAGAATCAATGGATAACCCTACATCTGAAGAAGAAAAAAACAATGACATGTAGAATGACTTTTAGAAATCCTTCAGGCACAAAAGGAGCCATGAAGATAAAATCCAGAAAATCTGAGAAAGTGTCACTGAAGCTTAGAAGAAAGTAGGATTCTGTGATTTAAGAAGTACATAATATTTCTGTCTACTTATTTAATATAAACCATCAGTACTCACTATCAACCCACACTGGCCCCAACTTACCAAAACCGAAACTAGGCAAAAAGTAGCTGAGGGTCACAAAGCACTGCCTATTATAAATGATCACTTCTAGGCCTGTGGCTTGGCTACCACACCAGCCTGTCTTCTTACCGTTATACTGCCTGCAGCAGCAGCATTTGCAGTTATTTAATTATACTTGAGCAAATTCTGAAGTAGAGACCAAGAAATTACTATATGGATACAATTAAATGAAAAAAACTCTTGAGTGTTTAAGATAAAATCTAGGGCCTGAGCTAGAGTCTGAAAGTACTGAAAGGGTAAGCTGTGGCTTTGGAGTATTTTTTGGTTCATGATAGAGATTTCACTAGTAGAACTGGAAGCAAAGGAACAATTGATCATTCACCTGAAAGCAACTTCCAGACAGCACTAACTCTTTGGTGGTTTTGTGCTAAAGAAGAGACCGGTTTGTTTCCTGCTTAACAGGAATTGAAAGCTAAGTTGCCAATCTTCTAACCTTATTATAAATATATGTTATATACATGACCATGTGCATCCACCCATGTGAAATACATACACATGGAGAAATATCACTCCCAAAGATATTTACATAGGTATAAATTTATTAAGGAGGTACTAGTACCTTGTTTGAGATGTTAAGAGCCAAGTATTACACAACCCTGGTATAGTTTCTCTCATTACTAGATGAGTTGAAAAAAGAAAAGAAAAAAATAAGCACAGTGAAATTGAAGGAAGAACTGCAGCTCTGGCAGATGCTTCTCTTGTGTGAGCTTTCTTCTAAAGAGGATGAAATGCAGATGCAAATGAAAAGTGAAAGTTTAAATGTGTTTTGTATAAATGTGAGGAGTAAACATGTCGAGCAGCTAAATTAGTTGCATATGTGTTGAGAGAGAAGGGTGATGTCATTTGAAGAGCTAAAATTGGAGGTGAGCAATGACAATGACCGAGAAACAAACTCTCTAGGTGTTAGTGTCAATATAGGAGATGAGAAACAGAACGGAGAGGCTAGAGAGGAAGCAGGGGAACAGTCTGATCAAATTATGTTTGGTCGGGTTTAAGAAGTATGTGCCTGAGAAAGGGAAGGAAAGAGGGAGAAGTTCATACCAACATACTTTAATAAGCAACCAAATAAATATAATTTTAAATTAACTTGCAATGGTGATATTAGTACACTGTTAAAAGGACAGATGCAAGCAGAAGATTAGATGAGGAAGAAGCATGCTATTTGGTAACTAAGAGAGAACTAAATATTTATACCATGACATCTAAGTTACCCAAAGTAGTATCCAGGAAGATGGAGGGTAGGTCATCCAAGTAAGTGAATATTTAGAATAATGAAATCTTAACCCATTACATCTGATTACAAACAATGCAATCATTTTGTTGAAAAGCTCACTGAGATATAGAGGACTCCTCCCTGCTCAAATAACATACACAGTAGGATTTACCCTTTTCTTGGTAACACAGAAATCTTACCATGAGCATCCTGCTGATGTTCTGGATGTTGCATAGCAATTGAGGACTTCGGATTTCAGAATGGACTCACTGAATTCCTCCCACCTACTAATCTAGGCTAGATGCCAATTTTTAGCATCTCTTCCTCTGTGGCAAGTCTAATGATATGGAGGGCAGCCTCGCCACTAAATGTCCACAGACTGCTGCTCTAGTTATTTAAGCAGTTTCTTCCTTTATCCCTAGGCTGGCTTCCTAGACATCCTTTGCTCACTTTCTGGGTGGAACCTAACATGAAGTAAAGACTGATAGAGGAAAAATTAGTTTTAGTCATTTTGTGTCATACTGACTCACAAAGGAAAAATGTGGTTCTACTCGGCTAAACAGCACAATGTATGAGATTCATGCATAGGCTGATTCTAATTTCGAGAAACTTTATGCTAAATTTTGAGAGTGAAAATTATATACTGCTTGACAGGTAGAGGGAGAGGGCCTTGCTATTATCATCTTGCCTTCTCTCATCTGATTTTTGCCTTACACTCACCCTTGTGCACACTGTCCACACGCAGCCTTTAGCCAGTTTTTCACATTGACACTTCTGTGCAAGAGCAAAAGCTCCAAAGAAGTCCCACTCTATTATGTGCTCCAAGATAAGATATACACAAAAATTGCATTTTTTGGAAAACATGTCACCACCTTAAACACAAAATCTTCCCCAACTCCTACTTCTGGTCCATGATTTCCTTCTTTCAGAAAGGAGGCAGGAGAGGTTAGATGAAATGAAGTGAGCACTTCCTCCCTTGAGAATCTGCTTGCTCAATATCGTAACCTTGCAACTATACTTAATATTTCCTTTGGATTAAATGTCATAGATATAAGATCCAGCTACACTAAACATGAATGTGTACCTAAGCTTAATACAAATGACCTGGATGCCTCAAGGGGAGTTTTTTTTTATACTTCCCTCTGAAATTAGAAGGTGTAGATAAATGACCCCTCTTATTTCAGAGGGAAAGAGAGTTCTAGGTTTGTCATTTGGCTTTTTTTATGTTTGTCTCATTATTTAAAAGAATTAATGCACTCCCCGTTTGTCTGCTCTGAGAAAAAACACAGATGGTTTCTTGGAATTGTGTAGATCTAAAGTGCTTAAAAGGGAGGGAGGGGAATATGGGGATATACGTATACATATAGCTGATTCACTTTGTTGTAAAGCAGAAACTAACACAACATTGTAAAGCAATTATACTCCAATAAAGATATAAAAAAATTTTTAAAGTTTAAAAAAGTGAGTCTCATTTTGATTGAATTAACTAAAGATGTTATCTGAAAAGGATTAACTCAATCATATATCAAATACTTAAGACAAACAAGAATAAACTTTTCCTTCCTGTCTTCAAAAAACAAGGGAGGGGCATATATCCTTCACTCAGCAATCAGAAAAGTTTCTTCACTGCTTAGGGGTGGTTGGATGTAATGACAAAGAATCAGAGATAAAAAGTTAGAATGAAAAGTCTTGGGTTTTCCAGTTTAAAAATGGTGGTGTAGAAGACCTTGAACTCACCTCCTACCACAGACACAGTGAATATACACCTACACATAAAGCAGTTCTTCCTGAAGAAGAACTGAGGGCTGATAACAGATTCTGCACAGCAAACAATAGAGGGACCACACAGAGATGGGTAGGAAAGACAGAGACATGGTACCGATGGGAACCCCACACCCAACACAGCAATCTGCATTACGGAGGGATATCACTGAGAAGCCAGGTTGTAGACTCACTCACCCTGGGACACAGTGAAAAAACAGTGATTTTAAAGGGCACCTAGACTATACATTAAGGAAATCCATTTACTAACCCCAGAGCATCTGCCAAAAAAGTGGGGAACTGCTGGAACTCTCTCTGTGGTCAAAGGTTCCAGAGAGCACCATATTTTGCATTCCTCCTCCACCTTGATAGCAAGGTGGAAATATGGCTCACACTCTAGGTGGTCTGCCAAGGCTGCCCCAGTGCACCCCAGGCCCTTCGACCACACCTGCTACAGCAATCCCCTAAAGGTGGCCCCAGCACAGGGCACCACAAGACCCCATGCCTGCATTTTTCCAAAGAAGACATACTAATGGCCAACAGGCACATGTAAAGGTTGTCAACATGACTGATCACCAGGAAAATGCAAGTCAAAGTCACAATGAGATATCACATCACACCTGTCAGAGTGGCTATTATCAAAAAAAAAAAAAAAAGAAAGAAAGAAATAACAAGTGTTGGCAAGGATATGGACAAAAGGGAACCCTTGTGCATTCTTGGTGGAAATGTAAATTCGTACAACCACTATGGAAAACAGTATGAAGGTTCTTCAGATTAAAAATAGAACTACTATATGATCCAGCAACTCCACGTCTGGATGTTTATCTGAAAGAAATGAAAACACCAATTTGAAAAGATATATGTACGCCAGTGTTCATTATAGCATTTTTTACAATAACCAGGATATGGAAGCAACCTAACTGTCCACAGAGAAATGAATGGAAAAAGATGTGGTATATACATACAACAGAATATTACTCAGCCATTAAAAAAGAATGAAATCTTGCCATTTGTAACAACATGGATGGACCTAGAGGGTAAGTGAAATATGTCAGACAAAGAATGATAAAAAGCATATGATTTACTTATACGTGGAATCTAAAAAACAAAACAAATGAACAAAAATAATAAAACAGAAATAGATTCATAGGTACAGAGATCAAACTGGTGGTTGCTAGCAGGTAGCGGAGTGGAGAGATAAGCTAAATAGGCAAAAGGGATTAAGAGGTACAAACTTCCAATTACAAAATAAATAAGTCACAGGGATGTGATGTATGGCATAGGGAATATAGTCAATAATAAAGTAATAACTTTGTATGGTGATGAATGGTAACTAGACATCGTGGTGATCATTTCATAATGCATAAAAATATCAACTCACTATGTTGTACACCTGAAACTAATATAATCTTGTAAGTCAATTTTACTTCAATTAAAAAAAGAATGAAAAGTTTTACTGCCTTAATAACTAGACATGAGAATCTGAAAGTCCCTCCAACTATTGGACAACATATAACAATAAATGGATAACATGAAACTCAAGAAGAAGGCAGCATGATTGAGCAAAAAGAAGGCTAGATAACAAAAAAGCAAGAATGATATACTGACCTAGATTCAAACTGGAGAGATATTACTCATTCCTGAAGAAGCAGCTGGTGGTCAAAGTATAAACTATCCTTATATGATAAGTTTATTTCCCAAATGACTGATAACAAGATGCCTCCATCTTTAAGTTCTCCAATTTTCTGGGGTCACTCTTCCTGTAGTTTATATTTTAAGTAGGTCAAGGCTTCATCCTTCATAATCCTCGGAGGATTTTACATATATCACAAGAATTCTGAGAACTACTAGGGTCAAATGCTCTCATGGTCACCTCTTATGCTGCTTCATAGCAAAGTCAACAACCTGAAATCAAATATTACACATCTTTGTTTTTAAAGTCCTTCAATCAACCTCTATTCTTCCCTCCCTACCACCATGGAAATCTCTCATTGGAAAAACTTTCCTCTCAAAAAGCCCAACTTCCTAACACATTGCTGCATCAACCAGCATAAGCATCCTTAAATCTCACCTTTCATACTGTCCCTAATTTCTATCTCCCAGGCTACCTGAGTTACCTCTAGATTCTCTCTTATGCAAAGTTATTCAGCACTCAGCTTTGCCTTCTATTTCACAACATTGACTGTACATTGGAATCACCTGAGAAACATATAGCATACCAAAGACCAGGTCCCATCCTATACCAAATGAATTACCGTCTCTGTGGGTGAGACCAGAATATCATTACATTTTAAAAGTTCCCCAAGTGATTCTAATGTACAGCCAAAGTTGAAAACTTTTCTAGCCCAGTGCCTCTTGGGCTTTAATGTGCATAGAAACCACTGGGGGACCTTGTTAAAATACAGATTCTGATCAGTAGATGTGAAGTGAAGGCCCAAGATTCTGCATTTCTAATAAGCACCCCGTACTACCCTTTGAGTAGCAAGATTCTAGACCAGTAATTTCCAAACTTCTGGCACACTGAAATCATGCGGGGAGTTTTAAAAACTGATGCCAGGGCCCTCACCCCAGCCATCAGAATTTTTAGTTTTCTAGGTGTTTCCAAACCCCTGTTTTAGACCATGAGTTCAGGAAGAGTGAGTTTCTCATATCTGTTATCTCTTCCATTTCCAAACCAAAGCCATCTTTCCAATACCAATCTGGCTGTTCCCCTTGTATGCAAAAGCTTTTGTAGTTGGCTCTTTTTTTTTTTTTTTTTTTTTTTTTTTAGAAACAACTAGGTTTTAATAACCTAGACACCACAACACAATTTATTACTGTAGTTTTTATAGCAAGAATAGTTGATAATTTAGGGTCCTAGCCTTTGATTTTTTTTTTTTTAAACATCTTTATTGAAGTATAATTGCCTTACAATGGTGTGTTAGCTTCTGCTTTATAACAAAGTGAATCAGTTATACATATACAATATGTTCCCATTTCTCTTCCCTCTTGCATCTCCCTCCCCCCCACCCTCCCTATCCCACCCCTCTAGGTGGTCACAAAGCACCGAGCTGATCTCCCTGTGCTATGCGGCTGCTTCCCACTAGTTATCTATTTTACATTTGGTAGTGTATATATGTCCATGACACTCTCTTACCCTGTCACATCTCACCCCACCCCCTCCCCATATCCTCAAGTCCATTCTCTAGTAGGTCTGTGTCTTTATTCCCGTCTTGCCACTAGGTTCTTCATGGCCTTTTTTTTTTTTTTCCCTTAGATTCCGTATATATGTGTTAGCATACTGTATTTGTTTTTCTCTTTCTGACTTACTTCACTCTGTATGACAGACTCTAACTCCATCCACCTCATTACAAATACCTCCATTTCATTTCTTTTTATGGCTGAGTAATATTCCATTGTATATATGTGCCACATCTTCTTTATCCATTCATCTGTCGATGGACATTTAGGTTGCTTCCATCTCCTGGCTATTGTAAATAGAGCTGCAATGAACATTTTGGTACATGACTCTTTTTGACCTATGGTTTTCTCAGGGTATATGCCCAGTATTGGGATTGCTGGGTCGTATGGTAGTTCTATTTGTAGTTTTTTAAGGAACCTCCATACTGTTCTCCATAGTGGCTGTATCAATTTACATTCCCACCAACAGTGCAAGAGTGTTCCCTTTCCTCCACACCCTCTCCAGCATTTATTGTTTCTAGATTTTTTTGATGATGGCCATTCTGACCGGTGTGAGATGATATCTCATTGTAGTTTTGATTTGCATTTCTCTAATGATTAATGATGTTGAGCATTCTTTCATGTGTCTGTAGGCCATCTGTATATCTTCTTTGGAGAAATGTCTATTTAGGTCTTCTGCCCATTTTTGGATTGGGTTGTTGGTTTTTTTGTTATTGAGCTGCATGAGCTGCTTGTAAATCTTGGAGATTAATCCTTTGTCAGTTGCTTCATTTGCAAATATTTTCTCCCATTCTGATGGTTGTCTTTTGGTCTTGTTTATGGTTTCCTTTGCTGTGCAAAAGCTTTTAAGTTTCATTAGGTCCCATTTGTTTATTTGTGTTCTTATTTCCATTTCTCTGGGAGCTGGGTCAAAAAGAATCTTGCTGTGATGTATGTCATAGAGTGTTCTGCCTATGTGTTCCTCTAAGAGTTTGATAGTGTCTGCCCTTACACTTAGGTCTTTAATCCATTTTGAGTTTATTTTTGTGCATGGTGTCAGGGAGTGTTCTAATTTCATACTTTTACATGTACCTGTCCAATTTTCCCAGCACCACTTATTGAAGAGGCTGTCTTTTCTCCACTGTATATGCTTGCCTCCTTTATCAAAGATAAGGTGACCATATGTGTGTGGGTTTATCTCTGGGCTTTCTATCCTGTTCCATTGATCTATATTTCTGTTTTTGTGCCAGTACCAAACTGTCTTGATTACTGAAGCTTTGTAATATAGTCTGAAGTCAGGGAGCCTGATTCCCCCAGCTCCATTTTTCGTTCTCAAGATTGCTTTGGCTATTCGGGGTCTTTTGTGTTTCCATACAAATTGTGAAATTTTTTGTTCTAGTTCTGTGAAAAATGCCAGTGGTAGTTTGATAGGGATTGCATTGAATCTGTAGATTGCTTTGGGTAGTAGAGTCATTTTCACAATGTTGATTCTTCCAATCCAGGAACATGGTATATCTCTCCATCTATTTGTATCATCTTTAATTTCTTTCATCAGTGTCTTATAGTTTTCTGCATACAGGTCTTTTGTCTCCTTAGGCAGGTTTATTCCTAGATATTTTATTCTTTTTGTTGCAATGGTAAATGGGAGTGTTTTCTTAATTTCACTTTCAGATTTTTCGTCATTAGTGTATAGAAATGCAAGAGATTTCTGTGCATTTATTTTGTATCCTGCTACTTTACCAAATTCATTGATTAGCTCTAGGAGTTTTCTGGTAGCATCTTTAGGATTCTCCATGTATAGTATCATGTCATCTGCAAATAGTGACAGCTTTACTTCTTCTTTTCCGATTTGGATTCCTTTTATTTCTTTGTCTTCTCTGATTGCTGTGGCTAACACTTCCAAAACTATGTTGAATAATAGTGGTGAGAGTGGGCAACCTTGTCTTGTTCCTGATCTTAGTGGAAATGGTTTCAGTTTTTCACCATTGAGGACAATGTTGGCTGTGGGTTTGTCATATATGGCCTTTATTATGTTGAGGAAAGTTCCCTCTATGCCTACTTTCTGCAGGGCTTTTATCATAAATGGGTGTTGAATTTTGTCGAAAGCTTTCTCTGCATCTATTGAGATGATCATATGGTTTTTCTCCTTCGATTTGTTAATATGGTGTATCACATTGATTGATTTGCGTATATTGAAGAATCCTTGCATTCCTGGGATAAACCCCACTTGATCATGGTGTATGATCCTTTTAATGTGCTGTTGGATTCTGTTTGCTAGTATTTTGTTGAGGATTTTTGCATCTATGTTCATCAGTGATATTGGCCTGTAGTTTTCTTTCTTTGTGACATCTTTGTCTGGTTTTGGTATCAGGGTGATGGTGGCCTCGTAGAATGAGTTTGGGAGTGTTCCTCCCTCTGCAATATTTTGGAAGAGTTTGAGAAGGATAGGTGTTAGCTCTTCTCTAAATGTTTGATAGAATTCACCTGTGAAGCCATCTGGTCCTGGGCTTTTGTTTGTTGGAAGGTTTTTAATCACAGTTTCAATTTCAGTGCTTGTGATTGGTCTGTTCATATTTTCTATTTCTTCCTGGTTCAGTCTCGGCAGTTTGTGCATTTCTAAGAATCTGTCCATTTCTTCCAGGTTGTCCATTTTATTGGCATAGAGTTGCTTGTAGTAATCTCTCATGATCTTTTGTATTTCTGCAGTGTCAGTGGTTACTTCTCCTTTTTCATTTCTAATTCTATTGATCTGAGTCTTCTCCCTTTTTCTCTTGATGAGTCTGGCTAATGGTTTATCAATTTTGTTTATCTTCTCAAAGAACCAGCTTTTAGTTTCATTGATTTTTGCTATTGTTTCCTTCATTTCTTTTTCATTTATTTCTGACCTGATCTTCATAATTTCTTTCCTTCTGCTGGCTTTGGGGTTTTTTTGTTCTTCTTTCTCTAATTGCTTCAGGTGCAAGGTTAGGTTGTTTATTCGAGATGTTTCCTGTTTCTTGAGGTAGGCTTGTATTGCTATAAACTTCCCTCTTAGCACTGCTTTTGCTGCATCCCATAGGTTTTGGGTCGTCGTATCTTCATTGTCATTTGTTTCTAGGTATTTTTTGATTTCCCCTTTGATTTCTTCAGTAATCACTTCGTTATTAAGTAATGTATTGTGTAGCCTCCATGTGTTTGTATTTTTTACAGATCTTTTCCTGTAATTGATATCTAGTCTCATAGCGTTGTGGTCGGAAAAGATACTTGATACGATTTCAATTTTCTTAAATTTACCAAGGCTTGATTTGTGACCCAAGATATGATCTATCCTGGAGAATGTTCCATGAGCACTTGAGAAAAATGTGTATTCTGTTGTTTTTGGGTGGAATGTCCTATAAATATCAATTAAGTCCATCTTGTTTAATGTATCATTTAAAGCTTGTGTTTCCTTATTTATTTTCATTTTGGATGATCTGTCCATTGGTGAAAGTGGGGTGTTAAAGTCCCCTACTATGATTGTGTTGCTGTCGATTTCCCCTTTTATGGCTGTTAGTATTTGCCTTATGTATTGAGGTGCTCCTATGTTGGGTGCATAAATATTTACAATTGTTATAGCTTCCTCTTGGATCGATCCCTTGATCATTATATAGTGTCCTTCTTTGTCTCTTGTAATAGTCTTTATTTTAAAGTCTATTTTGTCTGATATGAGAATTGCTACTCCAGCTTTCTTTTGATTTCCATTTGCATGGAATATCTTTTTCCATCCCCTCACTTTCAGTCTGTATGTGTCTCTAGGTCTGAAGTGGGTCTCTTGTAGACAGCATATATATGGGTCTTGTTTTTGTATCCATTCAGCCAGCCTGTGTCTTTTGGTGGGAGCATTTAATCCATTTACATTCAAGGTAATTATCGATATGTATGTTCCTATTCCCATTTTCTTAAATGTTTTGGGTTTGTTATTGTAGGTGTTTTCCTTCTCTTGTGTTTCTTGCCTAGAGAAGTTCCTTTAGCATTTGTTGTAAAGCTGGTTTGGTGGTGCTGAACTCTCTCAGCCTTTGCTTGTCTGTAAAGGTTTTAATTTCTCCATCGAATCTGAATGAGATCCTTGCTGGGTAGAGTAATCTTGGTTGTAGGTTTTTCTCCTTCATCACTTTAAGTATATCCTGCCACTCCCTTCTGGCTTGCAGAGTTTCTGCTGAAAGATCAGATGTTAACCTTATGGGGATTCCCTTGTGTGTTATTTGTTTTTTTTCCCTTGCTGCCTTTAATATGTTTTCCTTATATTTAATTTTTGACAGTTTGATTAATATGTGTCTTGGTGTGTTTCTCTTTGGATTTATCCTGTATGGGACTCTCTGTGCTTCCAGGACTTGATTGACTATTTCCTTTCCCATATTAGGGAAGTTTTCAACTATAATCTCTTCAAATATTTTCTCAGTCCCTTTCTTTTTCTCTTCTTCTTCTGGGACCCCTATAATTCGAACGTTGGTGTGTTTAATGTTGTCCCAGAGGTCTCTGAGACTGTCCTCAGTTCTTTTCATTCTTTTTTCTTTATCCTGCTCTGTAGTAGTTATTTCCACCATTTTATCTTCCAGGTCACTTATCCTTTCTTCTGCCTCAGTTATTCTGCTATTCATCCCATCTAGAGTATTTTTAATTTCATTTATTGTGTTTTTCATCATTGCTTGGTTCCTCTTTAGTTCTTCTACGTCCTTGTTAAATGTTTCTTGCATTTTGTCTATTCTATTTCCAAGATTTTGGATCATCCTTACTATCATTATTCTGAATTCTTTTTCAGGTAGACTACCTATTTCCTCTTCATTTGTTAAGTCTGGTGTGCTTTGACCCTGCTCCTTCATCTGCTGTGTGTTTTTCTTTCGTCTCATTTTGCTTATCTTACTGTGTTTGGGGTCTCCTTTTCACAGACTGCAGGTTTGTAGTTCCCGTTGTTTTTGGTATCTGTCCCCAGTGGCTAAGGTTGGTTCAGTGGGTTGTGTAGGCTTCCTGGTGTAGGGAACTAGTGCCTGAGCTCTGGTGGATGAGGCTGGATCTTGTCTTTCTGGTGGGCACATCCACGTCTGGTGGTGTATTTTGGGGTGTCTGTGGCCTTATTATGATTTGAGGCAGCCTCTCTGCTAATGGATGGGGCTGTGTTCCGGTCTTGCTAGTTGTTTGGCATAGGGTGTTCAGCACTGTAGCTTGCTGGTCATTGAGTGATGCTGGGTCTTGATGTTGAGATGGAGATCTCTGAGAGATTTTTGCCGTTTGGTATTACGTGGAGCTGGGAGGTCTCTTGTGGACCAGTGTCCTGAAGTTGGCTCTCCCACCTCAGAGGCATGGCCCTGATGCCTGGCTGGAGCACCAAGAGCCTTTCGTCCACATCGCTCAGAGTAAAAGGGAGAAAAAATAGAAAGAAAGAAAGAAAGAAAGAGGCTATAATATAGTGAAGTAAAATAAAGCTATTGTAAAGCAAAGCTATACAGACAAAATCTCACCCAGAAGCATATACATATACACTCACAAAAAAAAAGGAAAAGGGGAAAAATTAATATATCCTGCTCCCAAAGTCCACCTCCTGAATTTGGGATGATTCGTTGTCTATTCAGGTATTCAACAGATGCAGGCACATCAAGTTGTTTGTGGAGTTTTAATCCGCTGCTTCTGAGGCTGCTGGGAGAGATTTCCCCTTCTCTTCCCTGTTCGCACAGCTCCTGGGGTTCAGCTTTGGATTTGGACCCGCCTCTGCGTGTAGGTCGCCTGAGGGCGTCTATTCCCTGCCCAGACAGAACGGGGTTAAAGGAGCCGCTGCTTCGGGGGCGCTGGCTCACTCAGGCCGCGGGGAGGGAGGGGTACGGAGGAGGCGGGGCGAGCCTGCGGCGTCAGAGGCCGGCGTGACGTTGCACCAGCCTGAGGCGCGCAGTGCGTTCTCCCGGGGAATTTGTCCCTGGATCATGGGACCCTGGCAGTGGCGGGCTGCACCGGCTCCCGGGAGGGGCGGTGTGGAGAGTGACCTGTGCTCACACACAGGCTTTTTGGAGGCGGCAGCAGCAGCCCCAGCGTCTCACGCCCGTCTCTGGGGTCCGCGCTGATCGCCGCGGTTCTCGCCCTTCTCTGGAGTTCGTTTAGGCGGCGCTCTGAATCCCCTCTCCTTGCGCGCAGCGAAACAAAGAGGCAAGAAAAAGTCTCTTGCCTCTTCGGCAGCTGCAGACTTTTTCCCGGTCTCCCTCCCAGCCAGCTGTGGTGTGCTAACCCCTTCAGGCTGTGTTCACGCCGCCAGCCCCAGTCCTCTCCCTGCGATCCGACCGAAGCTGAGCCTCAGCTCCCAGCCCCGCCTGCCCCGGCGGGGGAGCAGACAAGCCTCTCGGGCTGGTGAGCGCTGCTCGGCGCCGAGCCTCTGTGTGGGAGTCTCTCCGCTTTTTCCTCTGCGCCCCTGTTGCTGTGGGATCCGCGCTGTTAGCTGCGGCTCGCGCCCGTCTCTGAAGTTCGTTTAGGCGGCGCTCTGAATCCCCTCTCCTCGCGCACCAGGAAACAAAGAGGCAAGAAAAAGTCTCTTGCCTCTTCGGCAGCTGCAGACTTTTTCCCGGGCTCCCTCCCGGCTAGCTGTGGTGCACTAGCCCCTTCAGGCTGTGTTCACGCCGCCAACCCCAGTCCTCTCCCTGCGATCCGACCGAAGCCCGAGCCTCAGCTCCCAGCCCCGCCCGCCCCGGCGGGGGAGCAGAGAAGCCTCTCGGGCTGGAGAGTGCTGGTCGGCACCGCTCCTCCGTGCGGGAACCTCTCCGCTTTGCCCTCCGCACCCCTGTGGCTGCGCTCTCCTCCGTGGCTCCGAAGCTTCCCCCCTCTGCCACCCGCAGTCTCTGCCCGCGAAGGGGCTTCCTAGTGCGTGGAAATCTTTCCTCCTTCACAGCTCCCTCCCACTGGTGCAGGTGCCGTCCCTATTCTTTTGTCTCTGTTATTTCTTTTTTCTTTTGCCCTACCCAAGTACGGGGGGAGTTTCTTGCCTTTTTGGAGGTCGGACGTTTTCTGCCAGCGTTCAGTGGGTGTTCTGTAGGAGCAGTTCCACGTGTAGATGTATTTCTACTGTATCTGTGGGAAGGAAGGTGATCTCCGCGTCTTACTCTTCCGCCATCTTCTCTCCTCCGGCTCTTATTTTAAACAGCATTTTGCCATCCCAGTTAAAGAATGCTGTATGTGTGTCTAGGACAACTATTTATTAACCAGTATTAGTTACTGTCCACTAGGAATTTATACACAAAGACCCAATACAATAACACCTTTGAGTATACCTTTACCTAAATAGACATTTCTCCAAAGAAGACATACAGATGGACAACAGGCACATAAAAAGATGCTCAACGTCACTAACTACTAGAGAAATGCAAATCAAAACTACACTGAGGTATCACCTTATACCGGTCAGAATGGCCATCATGAGAAAGTCCACAAATAATAAATGCTGGAGAGGGTGTGGAGAAAAGGGAACCCTCCTGCGATGTCTGTGGGAATGTAAATTGGTGCAGCCTCTATGGAGAACAGTATGGAAGTTCCTTAAAAAATTAAACATAGAGTTACCATACGATCCAACAATCCCAATCCTGGGCATATAAATTCAAAAACTCTAATTTGAAAAGATACATACACCCCAAAGTTCATAGCAGCACTATTACAATAGCCAGGACATAGGAGCAACATAAATATCCATTGTTAGATAAATGGATAAAGAAGACGTGTTATATATATACAGTGAAATACTACTCACCCATAAAAAAGAATTAAATAATGCCATTTGCAGCAACATGGATGGACCTAGAGATTATTGTACTAAGTGAAATAAGGCAGAGAACGAAAATATCATGTGGTATCACTTATGTGTGGAATCTAAAAAATGATACAGATGAACTTACAAAACAGAAATAGACTCAGATATAGAAAACAAATTTATGGTCACCAAAGGGGAAAGGGGAGGGAGGGATAAATTAGTAGGAATTTGGGATTAACAGATACACACTACTATATATAAACTAGATAAACAACGAGGACCTACTGTATGGCATAGGGAACTATATTACAAGAATATCTTGTAATAACCTGTAATGGAAAAGAATCTGAAAAAGAATATATATATATACACACACATATATATATATAAAGCTGAATCACTGTGCTATAGTGTCCCTGAAACTAACACAACATTTTAAATCAACTATACTTCAGTAAAAAATTGTTTGTTTGGGGGAAGAAAGAAAAAGTATTATCTTTAGCAGGTATTTCTAAATCCAGGTGGACTTTATCAGCCATCAGATCTCACTAAGAAGACCAACTGGACATCACTCCATAATTGGTATCACGATATGGGCTCTTGTAAAATTGGTACTTAAGTACCAAGAGTGCCAAAGTCTTACCCTGGGGGGTAGTTAATGGGTTATTCACTTCATGGAAGCCCATCCGGATGTCAAGAGAATCACTGGTGAGTTTATATGGGGAGTCAGAGTCAGTGGTTGACTACACCACTAGCTTTATAGGCAGACACTCCGATGTTTAAATTCTCTCTTCAGTTTTTGAGCTCATTTTTTCCCATCTACAAGAACTGGAATAATTCTAATTCTGCCTGCATTACGCACACATACACAAACACCACATATATATGGAGAGAGAAAGAGAGAGAATTTAAAGAGAAATATGTATATATTAGATCATTGCCTGTCCATAACCCTTTGCTCAATAAAAATTAGCATCTTTCCTTTGTATATTACACTCCAACCAGTTTGCAATTATAATTGGCAAGTAAGATTTTTTTCAAATGTCAGTACTTTCGTAGCTTGATTTTATATCATTCTATTCCTAATTCTACTCCTAACACTATAAAGCAGAGCAGTATACTAGATGTTGTACAGAGGTGTGAAGGAAGTAGATATGTTTTAGGTATTTGAAAAGCATATAACTTACTGTCTTACAGGATAAACATAAATATATGAATATATAAAAACATACACTTACACACACAGCTAGTTTCAGCTGTGCAAAGAACCAGACATGAGGTCTGTACTGTTGCTGAGAGACCAGGCCCTGGGGACATCTATCTGTGAAAGCTGCATAAAAATGATGAGTTTGTATAGAATTTTTAAGCCACAAAGGAAGGGCCTTGGTGTGACAGAAAAGCGAGAGAGAGAGCAGGTAGAACAAAGAAGACCACTATTTAAACAGTGTCATTGTCAGTGTTCAGTGGCAATACAATCCCATCAAGAAAACTACAGATCAGGATTTAAGGACCTACATTTTTTAATAACTGAATATAAAATGAATTAGATTTTTAAAGTTTAAGGTTCAAAGGTACTATGGGATTCTCCTTTCTCTTCTCTGACAATTCTGTAGTGTTTTATACAAAAGAGACATAGTTCAAGGGATTTAAAGGGTATCCTATTACCTTGAAGATCAGTCTGATCTGCAATTGCCTTGCTGTTGTGAGTTCTTTCTGCAGAAACTGGAGATCTTTGAATAGTTTTCACCTCAGAGTACTTTTAAGTCTTTTCCAAAAGTGAAATGTGTGTTTGTCATGTGTATTTGGCAGGAAGGACAGGAAAGCAGATAAAGCTTTTATTGTACTTGATACTCTGACAATTTGAGTTTCATTCACATATAATGAGATGGCTAAATTTTGCAATAAATAATAGTTGCTCCATCCTCTGATCCAACCGGGCTCCATGCTTGTATAATCAGATGATGTAAATGAACAGACCAAAAACTCAGCAGTCTCACCATGTATTATCAATGTTAAATTGGTCAAATACCCTTTAAGACTATCAGTAAATGGATGCCATGATATGAGAGAACTGAGATGGCCAGCAGGTTTTCCAGCACTGTTCAGCACTATTCTGAACTCAGTTGTCTTTTTACCATTGTTCTTTTTTTTTTTTTCTGCTTTTTTTAAAATCACCTATCAAGGATACTTGAAAACAAGGATTATTGCAAAATCCAACTCTTTTACTACATTGTTGCTACTCTAAAGGGGTCAAGAATCACTATCCCAACCTCTTAGACACAGAGCCTTAAATAGAAGTATCTTCTCTACCAGAAGAGGAACAAGAATTTTCAGTTTGGGAGCACTCCAACAGCCAAGTGCTATAAATAGAACAACAGTATAGATTGGCTGTCCTGCTTGAGTCCTTATGCCTTCAATACCTGCTTCAATTCTATACTCAAGGTGCGGTGGTTCAATTTTTAAGTTCCATATATTCTCACACTGAGTATGCAACAATAAAATGCTGGAAAATCTACAATACTTGAAGCCATCATTTGGCTGAGGTTGCAGGGCAACAAACTAACCTGAAATCTAAAAAAACATGCACTCAAAGGATAAATGGAAAGCAAGAACTTGATGACCTGGGGTAGATGCTCCTGGACACATGTAATAAGAATTCATCTAAAATATTTAAAGAATTGTTACAGGCTGAGTGTTGGCTAGTCGGAGAATATAGAACCCCTATGGGCTGCAAACATAAGGGGTAATTGCCCCCACTTGCAGACCCACTCTGCAGAGACCTTGCAGAACTTTCACAAAAACACTGTGAGAGTATTAAGTAAGCTTCCCTTGAGATGCAGTCCTGGTGAGGGAACAGTCTGTTGGAAAAGCACACCCCTACTTGGATCCTTTTCTCCAACCTCTCCTAGGATCAAAGGCCTTCAACTGTTGAAGAAGGGAAACAAGCCCTGTCTCCCTTCCCCTAAGGCACTGTTGAAACCCACTGTAGCTAAGGGACTGGAATAGAAAAACAACTCTCTACCTTTAAAGGAGGAGCAAGAACAATGCTGGCCCAGACCACAGAAGCTCTTCTCCAGCTAGGTGAGCAACAATATCATGAGGTCTCACTCCTATGACGCAGTACACAGTACCTGCCTAAAACTAAATCTTAATCAAAACAACAGAGAATATGCCACCACAACCACACACACACACACACACCCCAACATGCAACTAGAGGTGAGTAGCAAGGAACACCAGTATGCTTTTGGGAAACAAGCAAGATCATGGAGGGAGACCCTCTCAAAGGGAACATCTAAAGCAGAGGGTAGAGCAGCCATCAGAAAAACCTGACAAACCAGCCTCCACTGTGGGTAGAAGGTAATGCTAAAAGATTCAAAGTTTGTGTTGCACAGAAGGTAACCATAGCAACAACAAAATACAAATGAAGCTCAACTCCTGACTTCACTGACCCAACCTCTCTCTATACTAAAGGCCTAGCAGAAGAAAGGTGTTACATCATCCTCAAGCATAAAAATTATTTATCTCAGTCTTTGCTATCCTATACAAGATATCCAAATGCCAATAAAATATTAGAAGGCATCAAACAAAGTAAATAAAAAACAATGCATTGTCAAGAAACAAAGCAACAAATATACCCAATCTCAGATATGATATAAATGTTGAAACAACAGACTAGGAATTAAAAATAACTGTGATTAATATATAAAAGGCTCTAGTGGAAAAGGCAGACAACATGCAGTCGGGTGGTAATTTCAGTGCAGAAACTGAAACCATAACAAAAAAAATCAAATGGAAATGCTAGAAATAAAAATATAATAACATGGATGAAGAATGCCGTCAATGGGCTCAATAACAGACCTGACTCTGCAGAGAAAAGAATAAGTGAAATTTAAGATAAGTCAAAAAAATTAATAAAATGAAGCACAAAAAAAAAGGAAAATGGCTAGACAAACAATGAACAGAGTATCCAAGAGCCTTGGGGCACTATTAGTCTAACATATGTGTAACCAAAATGCCAGAAGAAGAGAGAGAGGACAGGGCAGAAAAAAAAAAAAAAAAAAAAACCTTAAAGAAACAATGACTGAGCAGTTTCCCAAATTAATGACAGACTCAAACTATAGATCCAAGAAGCTCAGAGATCACCAAGCAGGATAAATGCAAAAACACAAAAGAAAACAACTACATGTATCATATTAAAACTGTTGAAAAAGAAAAAGAAAAAATCTGGAACACAACCAGAGGGAGGAAAAGATATATACAGAAGAACAGAGTTAAGAATTACAGCAAACTTCTCATCAGAAACAATACAGGGAAGAAAAAGGTTGACTGGCATCATAAAGGTGCTGAAAAAATCCCTGTTAACCCACAATTCTATACCCAGTGAAATTTCTATCAAAATAAAGGAGAAATAAAACTTTCCTCAGATAAATAAACTAAGAGAGAATTAATGGCCAGCAGACCTGCACTATACCAAATGTTAAGAAAGTTCTTCAGGCAGAAGGAATATGATACCAGTCATAAACTTGGATGTACAGAAATAAATGAAGAGCACTAGAATTTGAATAACAAATGAAAATACGAAATTTATTTGTTTCTTATTTTTAATTGCTCTAAATGATAATTGACTGCCTAAAGCAAAAATAGTAGCAATCTATTGTATGCTTATAGCATATGTAAAAATAAAATGTATGACAATAGCACAGTGAGAAAGAGAAATGGGGGTAAACTGTTGTAAGGTCCTTACACTACATGGAAAGTGCTGTAATAGAGACTCTGACTATTTAAAAATAAACATTATAACTGCTAGGGCAACCATTAAACAATCTTTAAGAAAAATACAAAACAATAAGCGAATAGTGATTTTTAAATGGGCTTATAAAAATAGTCTAAAATAAGGCAGAAAAGGGGTAAAAAAATAAATGGAAAGTAATAAATAGAAAACAACTGGCAAGATGATAGATTTTAGTCTAACCTTATAAATAATTTCATTAAATGTAAAGGGTTCAAACACATCCATTTAAAAGACAAATTGTCAAATTAAGATAAAAGAGCAAAACACAAATATATGCTGTCTAAAAGATACCCACTTTAAATACAAAGCCATAGATGGATTAAAAGGAAATGGGAAAAAAAAAGATATATCATGCAAATGCTAAAGATAGAAATCTGGAGTACCTATATTAATACCAGATAAAGTAGACATGAGAACAAAGAATATTGTTAGGGATGAGGAGAAACGTTAAATAACAATAAAGGGGTTAATTCTCCAAGAAGACAAATAATAATCCAAAATGTTTATGGACTTAACAACACAGCTTAAAATACATAAGGCAAAAATTAATACAAATAAAAGGAGAAATAAACGAATTCACAATTACAGTTGGAGATTTATGTCTCTCTCATCAATTGAAAAAATAGGCAAAAAATCAATACAGATATATAATAGAAGACCTATCAACCTTATTTAACTTCATTTATATTTATACAATACACTCCTAAACAACAGCAGAATACACATGATTTTCAAGAGCACATGAAACATTCAACAAGATAAGCCATCTTCTGAGTAATTTAACAAATACAAAAGAATTGAAATTACACAGATTAGATCTTCAAACCTCACATATAATCAAAGAATCGCAATTAAAAATAAAGATAACATTTTCTACCTACTCACTTGGAAATGATTTTTTTAATACTAAAATACAATCTTGGAAAAGACTGCTAGAATACACACTGCTAATGGGAGTGTACATTGGTACAGTCAAGAGAATTTATCAGACAATTTATTACAAACCTTAAATTTTGCAAAATTTGACTTAGAAATTCACCTTGTAAATACTAATACTAAATAAATCATAAGAAACCTGCACAAAAATATGTATAAGAATTGTCTTAAAGTATTATTACAATTGTAAAAACTAGAAATAATTTAAATATGTATCAATATATTAACTCATAACAAATAAATATCCCTTCATTGAGTACTATGTACCAAGAACTGCTCTAGGCGCTGAACGGGGAGGAGTAAGACAATCAAGTTCCCTACTTCCATAATCGTAGGGAAAACCAACAATTAAAAAATAAATAAATATATGATATAATTTCCAGTAGCAATAGAAAATTTGTGAATTCACCCAGTAAATTTGGTACATTTATACAATAGCATGCTATGTAGCCATTAAAATCAAATTGCAGGGGAAAAAAATTGATGTAGGAAGATATTTCCACTATATTGCCATTTGTAACATGCAGTAAGAGACACATATATAAACTGAATTGTACCATGTTTATCACAGAAAAAAGGTGTAGCATGAAGAGAATGATGCAAGAATATACCCTAAAATATGAATAATTATTATTTTTCAACTGTGAATTTTTTACTTTAAATTCTGTTTTCCAAATGTTCCAAACTGTAAATACATTACTTTTGTAATCAGAAAAACATGCTCTTCAGAATAAGATTAGGCCATGAAACAAAGCAAAAATATAAAACAATTGAGGGGAACGTTTTTATGCTAGTAGTTGTTTGTAGTTCTTTGTTTCTAATTTAGGATGGGGGAAATTTAATAAAATGTATAGGTCTAGGAGAAAGTAAATACAAAAAAAGATGGCTAAAAAAATGCAAGAGAGAGTGGTTGTTTAGACAAGGCCCCAAAAAAGATGGAGGTTATGGCATCCTAGGCACAGTCTTGAAGAGGAAAAGAAACACGTATTTTTTGAAATAGGAAAGATTAGAAGATAAATAAAACTTCAAAGACAGTTTAGATGGTGCATAAAAGCACAAAGATAGTTTAGAAGGAAATAAAGTTGGGAAATTTCATAATAAATATGTACAGTTTCCGTCATTAAGAGTTAACCAATTGTGTCAGCTCACACTTAAACAATCAGGGATGAGTATACAAGCGTGGCAGAACAAAAAAAGATTTGCATGGCTAAATGAGATCAATGTGAAAAGGAGTCAATTTAGATGAATAAAGGATTACTGAAGAACTATGAGGCACCAACTACATTCAGAGAAACCAAGTAATAGTGAGACCAACCAATATGGCCATGTGACTTTCTCCAGACTCCCTTTGTACTATGGAAACAGGAGCAGAATTGAGATTAAAAATGAACCGGTTGTCTCCACTAATCCTTGCAAAACATTTGAAATTCATAGGTGAGTTATACCATAGGAAAGGAAATAAGGTTCTTAAGTGTTTTTTATTTTGCAACAGCATAGAAATAAACTGTTTCCTAGGTGGGACTCTTCTTTTTTTCCATCTTGCCTTTAAAAAGAAAACCTTTTCTTATGTTTCTGAATGAAGCTCATCACTGATAAAAGGAGGTGTGTCACATATCTGAGATATATTTGAATTCACATGGGTTGATTAACTCTAGGTGGAATCAGTAGAAGCCAGTGGTTTCACGTATTCATCTCTTAACTCCAAAACTTTCCCTTATCTATGGTAAGGAAAACAAGGCAGAAAAAAATATATTTCTGGGACTTCCGTAGTGGTGCAGCAGTTAAGAATCCATCTTGCAATACAGGGGATGCTGGTTCGATCCCTGGTCAGGAAACTAAGATCCCACATGCCGTGGGACAACTAAGCCCACATGCCACAACTACTGAGGCTGAGCACCACAACTAGAGAGTCTGCATGCCGCAACTACAGAGCCCACGTGCTCTGGAGCCTGTGCGCCACAACTACAGAGCTCGCGCACTCTGGAGCCCATGAGCCACAACTACAGAGCCCATGTGCCGCAACTACTGAGCCCATGTGCTCTGGAGCCCATGCACCACAACTAGAGAGAAGACCACACGTCACAACTAGAGAGAAGCCCACGCACCACAACGAAGAGCCCATGTGCCACAACGGAAGATCCCACGTGCCACAACTAAGACCCGATGCATCCAAAAAAATAAATAAATATTTTAAAAATATTTATATATTTCCTTCATATTACCTCAAAATATCTTTGATTAGCATAAAAGCAGCTATATCAAATGTCAATGTGCTACTTTGATTCTTCTTGCTTCTACAAACACCATATTTAATCATGATCATAATTGTCATTATGGCTCTACTAAACCCAGATGTATCTTTCTGTTTGGAATCTTCCACTATTTCCCTATGTCTTACAAGTTCAAATTTCTTAGCTGCTATCATCTTTCTTACCTAAAGTTACCTTATGTATTCTTTGGGCCCTAGAAGAAAGCCAAGACTGTGATTTGCTTACCATGGCACAAAAGTTGGCACATGGAAAAAGCTTAAAAAGCACACCATAAACAAAAATTTTAAACACCAAAGAAAATCATATGCAGGTTGATCTTCTCTTGTTTGTGTCCAAGGCTTGTATATGTTTAGCCGAGAAATCTTTTCTTGGGCTCCTTCCTGGCTCTGTGAAAAAGTGGTGGTTGAAAAGTACAGCTAAGAGAAGCACCACTAGACTGGAAGAGTAAGGACCTCTGAAAATCTACTCCTCCATAAAAGTTCCTCTAAAAAAAGAACAAGAATACTGGCAAAAATTGTAAATATGAACTTTTTTATAACTCTGGAAAGTAACAAAAGGCTTTCAACAATCTGAGGAGTGTTCCATCAAGAAAAATGGCTGAATCTCAAGAATAACAAACTTCATGACATTTTAACTTGTGCTATTCCCATGTTTCTCTCCCAGCTGCCTGATAGGTTTATAAACCAGTAGTCTTAGAACCATGGTAGTTATAAAAAACCAGCGGCCTAGCAGCCACTTGGAGGAAACAAAATGGGTTTGGAGCTCCCCCAAAAGTCCCATCCCAGAGAGCTGTCAGTATTAGATTTATTTGGCAGCTCCCTAAGAAAGTCCCATTCACAGAGCTTGTCTTTATTTCATTTAATTGAAAATTTCCTCAGTGAGGAAAGCCTTATACCCTGGATATTTGTCAAAAATAAAATATTCTAAGAAAGTAGTATGAAAATCTTCTGTCAACAAATTAGACAACTTAGATGAAATGGACAAATTCCTAAAAAGATACAACCTACAAAAAACTGATTCAAGGAGAAACAGAAAATCTGAGTAGAACTGTAACAAGCAAAGACATTGAAATAGTAATTATAAAACTTCCCGCAAAGAAAAGCCCGACCCAGATAGATAGCTTCAGTGATAAATTCTACTTGAGAATTAGAGAAAAATTGATACCAATTCTTCACAGATCTTCCAAGAAATATGAGAATACTTCCCAACTTGTTTTATGATGCCAAAACTAGATTAAGATGACACAATAAAACTAGATTAAGATGGGAAAAAAAATAGATTAAGATGCCACAATAAAAGAAAATGACAGACCATTATTGTTAATGAATACAGATGCAAAAAGCTTCAACAATATACTAGCAAATGAATCCAGCAATACGTAAAAAAAAGAGATTACATACCATGGCCAAGTAGGAGTTATTCTAGGAATGCAAGGTTGGTTCAACAGCCCAAAATCAGTGTAAAACACCAGATTAATTAATAGAATGAAGATTAAAACCACATGGAGGTCTCAATAGACACAGAAAAAGGATTTGATAAAACCCAACCACTTTCATAATTTAAAAAAAAAAAACACTTAAACTAGGAATACATGAAGCTTCCTTACCTTTATATAGGACATTTACAGAAAACCCATAGCTGACATACTTAACAGTAGAAGACTGTTTGCTTTCCCCCTAAAAACAAGAAACAATACAAGGATATCACCACTTCTATTCAACATCGTACTGGAAGTTTTATCCAGGAAAAATAGAAAAGAAAAAAAGGGGGGGGGGGGCTCCCAGATTTGAAAGGAAGCAATAAAGCCATCTCTATTTGTAGATCATGCAATCTTGTATATAGAAAATCATAAAAATCCACCAAAAAAATACAGCTAATAAACAAGTTCAGCGAAGTTATAGAATACACAATCGATAAAATACGAACTGGAATTCTATACACAGCAATGAACAGTTCAAAAATGAAATTGAGAAAAAAATTCCATTGACAATAGCATCACAAAAAATAATAGTAATTAGGAATACATTTAGCAAAAGAAATTAAATACATGTACTCTGAAAACTACAAAACGTTATTAAAAGAAATTAAAGAAAACCTACATAAATTAAAAAAACATTTTATTTTCATGGATTGGAAGACAGTTATTATTAACAGCAATATTTCCCTAACTAATCTACAGATTCAATGCAATCTCTACCCAAATCACAACTGGCATTTTTGCGAGAATTGAATCCTAAAATTTATATAGAAATTCAAGGGGCCAAGAATAGCCAAAACAATCTTAAAGGAGAACAAAACTGAAGGTCCCAGTAAAATGTGGGAAAGAACAATCTTTTCAACAAATGGTACTAGAACAAATGGGTATCCACACAGAAAGAAATTAACTTGGACCCCTACCTCACACCATATGCAAAAATTAACTCCAAATTGAGCACAGACCTAAATATAAGAGCTAAAGCTGTAAGACACTTAGAAGAAAATAGGACTATATCTTTGTGATCTTGGGTAGGCCAGAGTTTCTTAAATAATGACACCAAAAGCACAAGCAACAAAGAAAATAAATTGGACTTCATTAAAATTAAATACTTTAGTTGCAAATCACACCATCAAAAAAGTGATGTGATAACACAACCCAAAGAGTTAGAGAAACTATTTGTGGATCACATATCTGATAAGGAATTTGTATTTAAAATATAAAAGAAATCTTACAACTCTACAATAAAAATACAAATAATTCAGTTGAAAAATGAGCAAAGGATCTGAATAGACATGTCTTAGAAAAAGATATATAAATAGCCAATAAACACATGAGAATATGTCCAACATCTTTAGCCATCAGGGAAAGTCAAATCAAAACTGCAGTGAAATACCACTTCACATCCACCTGATGGCTAAAATCAATAGGACAGATGATAACAAGAATGTGGGGAAACTGGAACTCTCATACTTTGCTTGTAGGATTATAAAATGATACAGCCACTTTGGAGTACTGTTTGGTAGTTCCTCAAAAAGTTAAAGATATAGTTACTACAGGACCTGGCAATTCTGCTCCTAGGTATATATCCAGTAGTAATGATAACATATGTCCATGCAATAACTCATACACAAATGTTCATAGCAGCATTATTTGAAATCACCAAAAAGTAGAAACAACCCAAATGTCTATCAATTGATAAAGGGATAAACAAAATGTGGTATATCCATACAACAGAATATTATTCGGCCATTAATAAGAATGGAGTACCAATAGGTACCGCAACATGAATGAATGTTTAAAAGATTATGCTGTGTGAAAGAAGCCACACACAAAAGACCACTTATTGTATCATTTCATTTATATGAAATGTCCAAAATAGGCAAATCCAGAGACAGAAAGTAGACTAGTAGCTGCCAGGAACTAGAAGGAGAAGCAATGCAGAATGAGTATTAAAGGATACAGAATTTCTTTATAGTGCAATAAAAGTATTCTGCACGTTGTTGAAATGGCAAAATTTCATTCTTTTTTACAGCTGAGTAATATTCCATTGTGTGTATTTATGTCTGTATATAAAAATACAAATAACTCAATTGAAAAATGAGCAAAGGATCTGAATATATTTATGGCACATCTTCTTTACCCATTCACCTGTTGATAGACTCTTAGGTTGCTTCCATATCTTGGCAATTGTAAATAGTGCTGCTATGAACACTGGTGTGCATGTGTTTTTGTTTTTTTCAGATATATACCCATGAGTAAATTGCATGGATAGATTTAGAGGGTATTATGCTAAGTGAAATAAGACAGAGAAAGACGAATACTATATGATATCACTTATATGTGGAACCTAAAAAATACAACAAACTAGTGAATATAACAAAAAAGAAAGAGACTCACAGATATAGAGAACAAACTAGTGGTTACCAGTGAGGAGAAGGAAGGGGGTAGGGGCAATATAGCGGTTGGTGATTAAGAGGTACAAACTATTATTTATAAAATAAGCTACAAGGATATATTGTATAACACAGAGAATATAGCCAATATCTTAATAATAACTATAAATGGAGTATAACTTTTAAAAATTGTGACTCACTATATTGTGTGCCTGCAAGTTATATAATATTGTACATCAACTATACTTCAATAAAATAGAAAACTTTTAAGTATTCTGCAAATAGATATTGTATGGTTGCACAACCTGTGAAGATACTAAAACTCACTGAATTGCACACTTTTAAAGGATGAATTTTATGATATGGAAGTTATATATCAATTAAAGTTTTACCAAAAAAAAAAAAGAACATCCAGTACCTGAGATAGCCAGAACCAATATGATAAAGGAGTCAAGGAAAGAAGCTGGCAGCTTGAGTGATGGGGGAACAGCTACTGAACCACAGAAATGATGGGGAATGACAGGAGAGAAAACTTAAAATGTAGGATGACGGTACTTAAAGGACTATGAAGATTACTCTGTATGTGGTATAGAGTCCATGAAAGAGTTCAGGTGACTTGATTTCATAAACATAATCACGAGGATAAATAATAAAATTTAATAAAACACTATAGCATGTTGGAAAGTAATATAAAGGAAATAAATTACATGTTCTCTGGCTTTAAAATTCTCCAATAACAACAAAGATAAATTTGCAACCACAGTGAAAATTGAAAAAAAAAGTTTTTCTTTTCTTTTCAATGTAATAAAGCATAGAGAGATCAGTTTGTTCATTGTTTGTAATGAACAATGTTTCATTTTTCATGTTTTGGAACAAACTACCAAAAAAAGTCACACAAAACACATGGAACTCAAACTAGGCCTTCAAGGGTGAGTAGAATTTAGATAAACTGTGGAGAGGAATTATCAGAGGGCAGGATATTAGAAGGTCAAGTCCATTGTCAAGCCACAACAGATTTGGATACAGTTACGCACAAAGTCAATTTCTTGGAATCCATTATTATCTTTGTTTTTCACCATCTCTGGATATGTCCATGGGAATTGTCTCTTAAGTGCTAAACCTCCATCCTACCCCATTCAAAACTACAAGGTCACCAGAGTAATATTACTAAAACATCATTACCATAGCTTTGATGGTTCTTTCTTATCTCCATTATAATGCTCACATACCTGATAAGAAATCATAGCTCCTTAAAGATGGTCATCATTTCAACTTCCACTTTGCATCTTTCTTCTCCCAACTCCTGTCAGCAAATCTTGCTCCTACCCCTACCCCAACCAACCCTCCTTCCAGGTACACTCAACTAGTCATCAGTCTCCAAATCTGATTTTCTTTCACATGCCTCAGTCACTGCCATTGTGCTCACTTCTACCCGTCTAAAATAATCTGCTCATCGATGTGCTACTTATTCTTTAAGGCCAAGTTCAGTTACTAACCATCATTAAACCTTCCTAAGCCTCTCTCTCTCTGTACACACGATCAGATGGTAAAGTGCCTCTCACAGTTGCTTCCACAACACTTCCTACAGACTGCTTTGCTGTTTCTTCTTCATCTCCCTTCACTTCATCTCCAACACTTACTATTGGAGTGTCCCAAGGTTCAGTCCTTTGACCTCTTCTTTATCTCACTCACTCCTTTAGTAACATAAATAGCATGTTTAAAGATGATGAAAATATGATTTGCCACCTCAATTTCCTCCAGGTGTTTACTCAAATGACGCACTATTTTAAAACTGAGATTCTCATCCCCAACCTTAACACTCAATTTTCACTTTTCCTATTTTATTTTTTTTCTCCATTAACACTCGTTGCCTTCTAACATACTACATATTTTACATATTTAGGGTTCATTATATGTCTTGCCCATTAGAAAGTAATCTCATTTGTTAATTATACCTCAATAAAGCTGGGGAAAAAAAGTAATCTCCACAAGGGTAGTGGTTTTAGTTTTGTGGACTACTGTATCCCTATCATTAAAACATTCCCTGGCACACAGAAGACATTCAATTAATTTTACGTTATAAAGCACATTTGTTATATAAATCAATTTCCTTATGTGGGTTGAACTCATTCTCTTGGGATACAATGGGAAAGTATACGGCATTTTCATCAACTTTTCACTTTACTGAATCCTCATATTCCTAACTTCCATGTTTTCCCAGAAGAATAGTGTTACTTATCTCAACTGACAACTTTTATTTACATTTTCAATGTGAGTAGCTTGCAAATAAAGATTTAATTTAATCTCTTCATTTTTCTCGTTATATAGTTGATTTATTACACAATGCAAGGAAGTATTTTATAAGGCCATTAAATTTAGTATTTATGTAAATGGTATTTATACACTGCCACCAGGTTGACCACAGAAAATTCCACAGAACTGAGAAAACCGAAGGCACTACAACCAGATACCTGATAGAGTTACTGTTGAATTAGACTCAGCCCGATAAATAACTAAACTAAACAGGATAATTGGCTGATGGAACCAAAATATCCTCTTTACTACTACTGAAAGCTTGAGTAGAGGTATGGGACAACAACGGGCTTCCTAACTGCGAACAGAATAACCCCACGCGGTTACTGGCAGCACTGAATAAACGGCCACACTTCCCATTCGGGAGCCTTCCGGGTAAAAGAGAGACTCTACCTGGTAGATCAAAGAGGCGCTGGTCTCGATTTGCTCACATTTAGAGATGAACACTCCCAAGACAAGAGGAAGGAACAGCCCAGACACGCCCTGTTCCTCCCCTCCCTCAAATCCGCCAATAAGATGAAGTCCTTCTCCTTGCTGAGGGCAGAGCCAACGGAGGGGCGGGTAGACAATAACGGAAGCATTAAGAGAAATGCCTTCCTCCCGGAAACTAGAGGAGCAGGAAATGAGGATTCCTCCCAACAGGGGTTCTCAGGCTTGCACCTGGTAACATGAATGCTGCCTTTACAGAGAGTATTTGGAAGAAGAGAGGACCCTCTGGGCTGATCTTTGAGATCAAAGCATGCAGGTCCCACGGAAGCCTCTAGTTTCCACTCTAGGCAACATTTCGGTGTGAAAGGAGAAAAGGTGCACTCCTTTTTTCGCCCTTCCTTTAGAGTAACAGACACCTTTGGACACTTTAAACACCAAGGTAAAACGGGTTGAACCTTCTCATTGGAAGTAAATTAAATCCCAGCATTCAGAAAGTAATTGTTAATTTTTGTATTTATCCTGGAAACATGCAGAATTGAAAGGCTTGTAACAGAAACAACAGCCCCCTGACTCCAACCTATCCTGCTACCAAAGATAGTCACATTCAATGTTGTGGCTCTTTTTTTTCTGGCACTTAACTTCATATTGAAAAATATATCTAATCTGTTATGTCTTATCAATTTAAACATTAGTTTTTAGCTTCCTCATAATTTAAGACATAAGCAGTTTTACTGTGCTTTCTCTTTCCCCAGCCCACAAAATTAAAAATACCAGACTGTTTATTCAGTATTTACTACCTACATTAATGTTTTCTGCCAGATCACATCATATTACATTTTTTAAAGAGTATGAACATTTTTTTAAATTAATTAATTAATTTATTTATTTATTTTTGGCTGTGCTGGGTCTTCGTTGCTGCACACGGGCTTTCTCTAGTTGCAGTGGGCGGGGGCTACTCTTCTTTGCGGCGCGCAGGCTTCTCATTGCGGTGGCTTCTCTTGTTGTAGAGCACAGGCTCTAGGTGCAGAGGCTTCAGTAGTTGTGGCATGCAGGCTCAGTAGTTGTGGCTCGCGGGCTGTAGAGCGCAGGCTCAGTAGTTGTGGCACACAGGCTTAGTTGCTCCGTGGCATGTGGGATCTTCCCGGACCAGGGCTGAGACCCATGTCCCCTGCATTGGCAGGTGGATTCTTAACCACTGTGCCACCAGGGAATTCCCTACATTTTTTTCTTGACTGAATTTTATTTTCCCCTATAGTTAATAATTTCTTAGCTTTTTTTCCAATTTTGAGTTGCTAATTTTTCACACAACTTCCAGAAGTCTCTTGTTTCACTTTTCCACACAGTCAAATCTCTTTTTAAAAAATATCTATCAGGGCTTCCCTGGTGGCGCAGTGGTTGAGAATACCCCTGCCAATGCAGGGGACACGGGTTCGAGCCCTGGTCTGGGAGGATCCCATATGCCGCGGAGCAACTAGGCCCGTGAGCCACAACTACTGAGCCTGTGCGTCTGGAGCCCATGCTCTGCAACAAGAGTGGCTGCGATAGTGAGAGGCCCGCGCACCGCGATGAAGAGTGGCCCCCGCTTGCCGCAACTAGAGGAAGCCCTCGCGCAGAAACGAAGACCCAACACAGCCAAAAAATAAATAAATAAATAATTAAAGGTGCTAATAATTTTTAAAATATATATATATCAGTTCTTTGCTTTTCTGGAAGTCACTATGACCCCTCTTACCTTGTTCCTTTTCTTTGTTTTGCTCTTTCATGTTGGAGGAATTCCCCAACTGGCAGGTGATCCTTGATGACACATTCAGATTTTAAAGTCATGTACTATAAGACTTATTGGAAACTCCATGTGTGCGAAATTCTTGTTGAGAGTAAGCACTTCACTGTGGGGATTGGGTGGCCAACTAGCCATTTTGCTAGGTCATACAAAAATGTCACTATCACTGGTTATTTTCTCTGTGTCTCTTCAATTTCCTCAGAGAAGGAGCCTCCCAATTCTTGCTTCAGGGAGGAGGTGACTGCTGATTTTCTGGGATTTGAGCAGGGAAGGCAGGGAGGGCTGTGTTCTTATTCATTATATATGCTTTGAATTAGCCAGTTTACCCACATTCATCTTTGTGCCTGACAACCACAAGTCTAGAGTCCTTATGGCTAACTTTCTTCTGAACCCAAACCTTTTATTTCCTCTGGAGGTGACAGAACGGTGGGCACTTGCTGCATGGGGGAGGGGTGGGACCTAGATGACTGTCCAATCCTAATTTATGTCTTAAACCCATGCATTTGTTTTCACTCCCCATTGTACCCCTTGTCATTCAGGCTGCTATAACAAAACACCATGGACTGGGTTGCCTATAAACAGCAGAAACTCACAGTTCTGGAGGCTGGGTGCCACCATGGTTGGCTTCTTGTGAGAGCCCTCTTCCAGGATGCAGATTTTTCACTGTACCCTCACATGGTAGAAGAGTCAAGGGAGCAGCCTAGGGTCTTTTTTATTAGGGCACTAATCCCATTCATGAGGGCTTCACCCTCATGACCTTTCACCTCCCAAAGGCCCCACCTCCTGATACCATCACCTTGGGGGTTAGGATTTTAACAGATGAATTTGGTGAGGACAAATATTTAGACCACAGCACCCCTTCTTCTGATTAACTGGTACCTTTCATGTCTGAGCCTTTCTACGGTTTGACAGATGAATAAGTTTGTATTTTGTTATCTCCCTCTGCTTGCTTTTAAGAGTCATCTTCCCCTGCCCTATTAAGTGTTCCATCCATCCACTTGTCATATTTCCCCCAATTTTTATCTTTCTTGTTCACTGCTATCTTCTCTCCCATTCTCGTTGTCTTGTATAAATCAGTACCTTTTTTATTCCTTCCTGTAATTTTGCTGGAAATTTGGGAGGGAGCAAAGATGAATACTTTTGTTCAATCAGCCATGTTTACCTGACAGGTTTCAATGAATTTTAAAGTACCTACACTGTGCTAGGTGGTTGGGGGCATACAAGCAGTAAAGGATTTGGTTTCTGCCCTGAAAATCTTAAGAATTAAATTGCACTTTGAGGTAATAGTTCAGAAATATCCACAAGGCAGTACAAATGAATGGTTTAGACAAGAAGTAATATGGCTGTTTAGATGGAAGCCATGATGATGTTGATGTTGAAGGATCAACAGGCTCTGGGTAGGAAGAGAGAAAACCGTGTTCCAGGCCTAGGGAAGTCAAAAACTAAGTGTCTGAAAGATTGTACCAAGTTGTGATGGAATAAAAACTCCAAATTCCAGTACATGTTTTATACTGATGGTTGAAGTCTATTTGATCTACTTGATCTATTGATTCATTAGCATGCATAACTCCTAAAATGCTTTAATTGACTTCCTGTAATACTATAGTTTAAATTTTTCATGCAGACATCTGAAATTATAATTTTTAGCTAGTCCCTGCCTTGTATTTATCTTTAAAATGTTTTGTTAAAACTTACTCATCCAGCCTTATAGTCTTAATTTTTTCCTTAATCTTCTGACTAAAAAATATAATAGGTATATTTAATATAATAGGTATATTTCTGATAGCTTTCTCCCCATTCTCCCAAAGTGTCAATAAAAATCACATATACACACTGATTTCTTATGGGGTATGTATGTATAGATATGTTTCTCTAGACCAAGAAAGGGATACTTGCAGCTGTATTTGAGGAGATAAAAGAGCCAGAAGTTGCTGTTGTTTGATTTTACAAAACAAAAAAAGCATGAACAAATCTTATCATAGCTTCAAGTTTTAAAGTTTTAGGGCTTTACAGAAACTTTCAGAATTTCAATTTCAATCACAACTTTCTAATATTTTACAGCCCTGCCAAGTTAAACAGCAACAGTTGTGAGATTTATCTACAGAACACGTGGCTAATGACCTTTAAGGCAACTTGCCTCATATGTCAACTACGGAAAAAAAAAAAAGAAAGAAAAAGAGCTGTAACTATTGAGATTAGTTGCTCTTCTTCTTTTTGCCCATTTATGTAACTCAATATCTGGTATAATAGATGTAACATAAGAGCATAGAGGTGTTTTTAAGGAGTTTTTCTCTAAAATATGTCATTTTAAAAATGTATTATTAAGACACTTGGAATTTTTTGGCATTTTGATCTAAAATATGTCAGTGTTTCTCAAAGTAATTGGGTTGAATTTTTCTACAAATGTGTATATTGGCTTATGTTAATCTTGGCTGAACAAACTGTTACTGTGAGACTGCATTTAAAACAACTGGTGGGATTTGTGGAAAACACATTTCAATCACTAATAATTTGCTTTCATATTACACATCTCTTCAAGCAGCTCAAAGGACTTTATAAGACATTTTTTAAATTATAAATATCTTGTAATATCTTACAAATACCAGACATTACTTTCATTACAAAGAATTTTATTCTTCCCATAATGAACGATTATCAGTAAAATGTTACAGATAAGAAAAGTGGAATATTTGATGGAGGTTTTATTCACCAGTAAGAGAGCTTTGTTCTAAAACAGGTAGCAACAATACTTACATTAGGTTCTGTGTTTATGATCCATGGTTATCACCATCATTAGGATAGGGTCTAGGTTAACAACCATCTAGGGCATGAAAACAGGAAGGGTTCTGGTACTCCAGGGTGTTAAATGGGATACTTGCAAGCTTTAGCCACACAGGCCTGACGTTAAACACTGGTCTACCATCTCTAAGCTACTTAACCTGAGGCAAATTGCTTCATTTCTCAGTTTGTTGATATAAGTAAAGGTGCCATATCATAGCAAATAACAAATGGAGACTATTATTAACTTGTACAAAAGAGGCAGCAGTTAATGGGTCAAGTCTTTCCGGTCCCTGGTCAAAAAAGCAGATATCTGCCTGTCTCAAAGGAGACGCATTTAGATGAAGAGAAATTTTGACAGACCTCTTCAGGAGAAATCTGCTCTATTCCCTTCTGGTCTATATTTTAGACAGCAATTTGCAATTTTGCCTGACAACCTAAGTTTTTCTTTTTCTTTTTTTTTTTTTTATTCTGTACTTTAAAAATGGTTGCCTTCACTACTGCTAAAAATTACAGGGCTAACAACAAATCATAGCAAACCATAACTTCTATTATTCTGGATAACAAGGTTTTCTGCATTTCCGAAGATATGAATCATGTTTAAAACATTAAGTATTTTGGACAGAAACACTTCTAAGTCATTTTATATATTTCCTGCCTTCTTAAATATAGTATATGAAATACAATTTTAAATCTTTTTAATGATCCATGATCTTAACTTTGTACAACTATTGGACTGTGCTCTATTTATTCTCCCAGTAATCAATTATTGAGTACTTTGATGAAAGGAAAGTTCCTTTTTTTGATGAATTTATACGATAGTATGAGAGATAAACAAGAGAATAAAAGTTATAGAGCAACTTTACAGTAACTATGCTACAGATAACCACAAGGTACTGTAGGAGCTCAGAAATGGAGCACCTAATTTAAAGTAGGGGGGGGCACTTTGAGATAAGGGATAGGAGAAGTTTCCCAAAGACAGTTGATTTCCAAAGAATAAAGAGAAATTAGCCAGCTAGAGAAGAGGAAAGGGCACAAAGAATTCTGTGAACTCAAAGGAGATTGGTCTGGCACAATAATGGGGTGCAGGTGGCAGAACTGCAAGATATTTAATGATAGAGAAGTAAGCATAAACCGAATAATGAAGAATAATGAATGCCAGGATTCAGAGTTTAACATTTATCATGAAGGCTAGGGACTTCCTTGGTGGTCCAGTGGTAAAGAATCCGCCTTCCAATGCAGGGGACACGGGTTTGATCCCTGGTCGGGGAACTAAGATCCCCCATGCCACGGGGCAACTAAGGCTGCGTGCCACAAGTACTGAGCTCGCGGGGCTCAACTAGAGAGCCTGCTTGCCACAAACCACGGAACCCATGCGCTCTGAAGCCCCTGCACCACAACTAGACAGAGAAAACACGCATGCCACAACTAGAGAGAAGCCCATGCGCCGCAGTGAAGATCCCGCGCACCACAACGAAAAGATCCCACATGCCTCAACCAAGATCCCGCGTGCCGCAACCAAGACCCAACGTGGCCAAAATTAATTAATTAATTAATTTTTTTTAAAAAAACTATATTATGAAGCCTATTAGAAGCCATTGGAGACTTTAAGAAGGAGACTTAGACTTATCAGGCTCATATTTTGGAAGGACTATTCCAGCATAAATGTGAAGAATACATAGCAGGAAAATGAGACCAGTGATAAAAAGATAAATTAGGAGCCAACTGCAAGATTCCTGGTGATGCAGGTTTTTATGACTCTGGAAGTGTGATAGCGGCTGTGAGCATAAAAAAGAGGGGATAAACCCAGGAGTTAAGAATAGAACTGATTTCTTGGGCTTCCCTGGTGGTGCAGTGGTTAAGAATCCACCTGCCAATGCAGGGGACATGGATTCGAGCCCTGGTCCAGGAAGATCTGACATGCCGCAGAGCAAAAAAGCCCGGGCACCACAACTACTGAGCCTGCACTCTAGAGCCTGTGAGCCACAACTACTGAGCCTGCGTGCCACAGCTACTGAAGCCCATGCACCTAGAGCCCATGCTCCTCAACAAAGAGGAGCCACCACACTGAGAAGCCTGCACATCGCAAGTAAGAGAAGCCCCCACTCACCACAACTAGAGAAAGCCCGCGTGCAGCAATGATGGCCCAATGCAGCCAAAAATTAATTAATTAATTAATTATTTTTTTAAATAAAAAGAGGTAATGAGACCTTGCTAAACACTGTGGGCATTCTGAGGTCTCAGAAAGGCCATGCTTAGAAGTAGGGCTTTTCCAGTTCTAAAGTAAAGATTGCTGTAGATCCATCCTAATAAAACCTAAAATAAAAATTACTGTTTATCAAGCAAAGTTGCCAGTAAATTAATTCACCTCTCAAACGGTCAACACTCTTTAAAGAAAGACAACATAATCCAGATTCTCCACATGTATCTTCCGCAACATCAAGTATACAATCAAAAATTATAATACATATGAGGCAGCAGGAAAATGTGACACATGACTCCCACTCCCCTAAGAAAAAGCAGTAGAAACAGAATAAGAGATTACAAAAATGTTAGAATGACCAAACAAGCATTTTAAAACAAGTATTATAAATATATGTTCAAAGATTAAAAGGAAAATATGGACATAATGAGTGGAGAGATGGAAGATCTCAACTGATAAATGGAAACTCTAAAAAATACTGAAATTAATTTTAGACCACAAAATTACCATATTTCTAATAGGGCGAAAATTTGCCAGCTGGTCTTAACAGCAGATGGGACTCTGCAGAAAAAAAACCCAGTAAATTTGAACACAGGTCACTAGAAACCGAAGCACACAGAGAGGAGAAAAAAAAAAAAGTCTGTGACCTGTAGAAGATTATCAAGAAGTCTAGCACATAATAAGAATTCAGAAGAAAAAGAGATTGAGCAGAAAAATATTCAAATGAATTATGACTAAAATTTTTCCAAATTTAATTTTAAAAATCAACCCACAAAGCCAGGAAACTCAATAAGACATTAATATTCTAAATGCTGAAACCAAAGGTAAAGAGGAAATGTTAGAGGCAATCAAGAAAAACAAGACCTATACAGAGGAATAGCAGTAAGAATGGTCATTGACATCTCCTTAGAACTAGTGCAAGCCAGAGACAATGGAGTGGAATCTGTAAAGCACTGAAAGAAAAAACTATCAATCTAGAATTTCATTCATGCTTTCCCAAAAAATTCTTCAGAAATGAAGGCAAAACAAATACATTTCAAATAAACAAAAGTTAAGGAACTTTTTTTTTATAAGCAAACCTGTACTGCAAGAAATCATAACGGAAGTTCCTTAAGCTGAAATGAAATGAGACAGGACAAAAACTCAAACTTGTATCAAGGAATGAAAAGCCCTAGAAATGGTAGATGTTTAGGCAAATATATAACAGTTTTGTTCTTGTTTCTTAATACCTTCAAAAGATAATTTACCTTTTAAAAGAAAAAGTGATAACAAATGTGGAGAATCTCATAATGTAATATTTCTACATGTTCATTATTACATGGTACACAAGTGACACTCCATATATTCCAGAAATATTTTCCTTGCTGTATGATGAAAACAATTCAATACATTAATCTTATTTTTCAGTAATTAGTAATTTTAGCTTGAACTGAAGATTATGCAGAAGGAACAAACTTATGACAAGGGACAGTCATCAGTGTGAGCCACATCTGGTTCAAATACATGAAACTTAAAAGATAATTCATTCTTTGCTAATGTTAATGGCTCTATTGTTCCCTTGAAAGAAAAATAAAAAGTTGCATTCTAATAAATAAATAAATTAAATTAAACAGATAACTGCAATGGCACAATAATTTGGAAAGGGTTAAGTGTAAGTATAATATCTAGTATTCTTAAATTATACATCCTATGATATTATGTTAATTCCAAGTAGACTGTTATAAGTTAAGGATGCATATAGTAAACCCTAAGGAAACCACACACACACAAAGAAAGAGTTACAAGTGAAAAGCCAAGAGAAGAGATACAATGGAATACTTATAAATACTAAATTAATCCAGAAAAAGAAGAGGGGGAAAAATGAACAAAGAACAAACAAGACAAATAGAAAATGAGTGGTAGACAAGCACAAAACTATCAATAATTATATTAAATATATTAATACTGAGCATATAAATTAAAAGCAGAGATTGTCAAACACAGTAAAAAAGTAAAATCAAAATATACTCTTTTTAAAGGAAATGTCATTGAAATAAGTAGGTACGGAACATTAAAAGTAAAAGAATGGGAAAAATAATATTATGAAAACATATTAATGACTCTCCTTGAGTCATTAATAGAACAATTAGATGGGGGGGAAAAAAGTAACTACATGGAAGATTTGAACAATAGCAGCTACCAACTTAAACTAATTGGTTTAAGTTGGTTTAAACTAATTGTAGAACACTACATTCAACAATGGGAGAATATACATTCTTTACAAATAAACGTAAAGTATTCACCAAGATAGGGCATCTGCTAGACCTTATAGACTGCCACAGTTTCAAGGATGCTGGCAGAAGACATAACAGTCCAGAGTCAGAGATAAAGGACTTTATTACTCATGGCAATAGCTAAAGCTAGAGTATCCCACAGGATATCACAAAAAGGGTCAGATGATAATTGTATACACGGTAGAGTGCATTTACAGGAGAGGAACCCTGAGTTTAGGGAACCCAAATCTTTTTATAATAGGCAGTAAGCCTGCCTGACCTTTGCCTACGAGGGAGACATTACTTTTTTTTTTTTTTTTTTTTAAATCAACTCCCAGTCTGTTTTCTCTTTTTATTTATTTATTTATTTATTTATTTATTTATTTATTTATTTATTTTTTATTTTTTTATTTTTTTATTTATTTATTTTTGGTTGTGTTGGGTCTTCGTTTCTGTGCGAGGGCTTTCTCTAGTTGTGGCGAGCGGGGGCCACTCTTCATCGCGGTGCGCGGGCCTCTCACTATCGCGGCCTCTCTTGTTGCAGAGCACAGGCTCCAGATGCGCAGGCTCAGCAGTTGTGGCTCACGGGCTCAGTTGCTCCGTGGCATGTGGGATCCTCCCAGACCAGGGCCCGAACCCGCGTCCCCTACATTGGCAGGCGGGCTCTCAACCACTGCACCACCAGGGAAGCCGAGACATTACTTTTATTATATTTATTGTACTAGGCAATAAACAAGCCTGCCTTTTATTCTACAGGGAGACACTATCTCTTATCCTTGAAAAGATATTCCAGAGCAAAGGCCATCAGTATTTCTGCTCACAAGACATACAGAAATGCAAGGGACCATACAGATATCTTTTCTAACAGTGTATTGGCATAAATTTAGGCAAACAGATGAATGTAATAGAATAAAGCATCCATAAAGAGATACACACATTTGATCAATTGATTTTCCATACAGGTGCCAAAATAATTCAATAGGGGCAGAAACGTCTTTTCAACAGATGATGGCAAAACAACTAGGTACATGGAAAAAAAGGAACTTTTGCCCTACTTCACACAATACACAATGATTAATTAGAGATGGATTTCTGACCTAAATGTAAAAGTTAAACTTCCAATGAAAATGTATGAGAAATTCTTTGTTATTGATACTATGGAATGGGCAAAGGTTTCTTAGGACACAGAAAGCACTAACCACATGCAAAAATTTGATAGAATGACTTCATAATTTTAAACTTCTGCCCATCAAAAGACACTATTTAAGAAAATGAATAGGCAGGACATAGATTGAGAGAAAATACTTGCAACGAGTATATGTGTTAAAGGACTTGTATGAACAGAAAAGCTAGTTTGTACACAGATCAGGAATTTTGGGAGTGGATACCTTAGAAGGACAACGGGCAAGACAGGCGAGAGTACTGCATGAGTGTTTGAAGTCCTGGATCACCAGGTGTAGACTGGATAGGAAAAAAGTAAGGAAAAGAACTTGATATATTGGAAGACAATTAAGCAGTTATTTGACTAGAGATATTAATGCTTTCTGAAAGCAAATATAGATACAAGAAAAGAATGAGGATGGAGGAAAAGGAGGCAATAATCAGAAAGAGCATTACTTGGAATTTAAAATTTCAGACGTAGAGCAGACCTAGGAAATAGTGAAATAAAACGGATATTACTGATACCAAGGCACAAGTCAACACCTGACAACATGATGCTGAAAATCAGTGAAGTAATAATGGCATGCGGATATTGACTGGATGATGTCAAGCCCTGAGGAGGAAAGGAAGCCAGTGAGCCAGGTGCCAAAGCTTTCCATGATTACGGAATAATCAGAAAGTCAGCAGTTAAGAGTGACCAGAGGAGAGTGAGGGTAACTTGTTTATAATGGCATAATGGACACATATGCTATGCATGGTTAGACATTTTCATATCAAATTTTCACAGTACCCCTATAATATTATTACCTTATCCTCATTTCACAGATGATTAAACTGGAGTTCACAGATGTTAAGTAATTTGCTCCAGGTTATAGAGTTTGTGAATAACAGAGCTCGATTCAAAACCATATCTGCTTGAATCAAAAGTTAGTATCCTTTCTACCATGTCATACTAACAGCAGATAACCTGGGCTATAAGTGAGAGGGTATGTGAGGGAACAATGGTGCTGGTCAGGGAGGGACTAGAGCGTCAAAAATGTGGACAATTTACTCTCGGCCTGAGTAGGACCAAAAAGTGCCTACTACTGAGAGGGTTGAGAGAGCTTGGAAGAGATCTTTTACCTTTAAAAAACAGCAAGGTAGCAGTTAATTTAATCTGGGTGATGAATTGTTCTACAAATACCTTGGGTGTATAAGAGAGGTTTTTGTGATTCTTAGGGTCTACCATGGACCACTCAAGGACTTATTACTCCAAACCTAAATCGAAATTTTTTTAATAATTAGGACTGTTATTTATAATTTTTTTAATTCTCTTTTCTTTTCTTCAAGCTCATGGTTCTTACTTCTTACAGTTGCCAATATCTCTGCAGGTAGAAGCTCCTCTCTCCTCTCCTAACGTGTTTCTTCTAACCTAGGAAAGGGTTATAAGCCAGATAGCCAAGCTTATTAAAACCATAGGCTATATAAAGCTTAGTAAAACTACGTGCTACATAAGGACAAATTGTTTCTGACAGAGGCCCTGAGAAAGCCTTCTATAAATGAGGAGCAAGAGCTTTTGTTTAAGTGATCTATTTTTGTTTATTTTTAGTTTCAAGCTATGTTACGGGTGGGTAAGGTTGCTGGCTAACTAAATTCCAGTAGGTAAGGTCTTGCTATGCAGAAGCAGAATAATAAAATTATTAAATATAATTTGTTTAAATATTATTTAATTAACCTTTAGTAAATGTTAAATGAATGATATTAAACTAAAACTTTTTCAATTATAAGTCTTCTTTTTGGCCTATATATTTGTTCATCATTTGGAAGGTAAAGATATTTTTAATGAGCCAAGATCTAATTCAAACAAAATGAATTTGTTTTGGGCAACTGCTGACAGCATCATTGGATCTTTGAGCTGAGCCTGGAGCTCACTGGATTGAAAATGGATTGAAAATGGTGGTATCATAAAAACAAATATCGTATATTAACGCATATATGTGGAACCTAGAAAAATGGTACAGATGAACTGGTTTGCAGGGCAGAAATAGAGACACAGATGCAGAGAACAAACATATGGACACCAGGGGGGAAAGCGGCGGGGGGTGGGGTGGTGGTGTGATGAATTGGGAGATTGGGATTGACATGTATACACTAATATGTATAAAATGGATAACTAATAAGAACCTGCTGTATAAAAAAATAAATAAAATAAAATTCAAAAATTCAAAAAAAAATACTTAATAAGTTTTCCTGAGTATGTAAAACAAGCACTTTCACCTATTTCTGGAAAGCTTACAGCATTGCAGAAAGCAAAATCAGGAGACAATAAGCATACACCGGTGGTAAAAAAAAAAAAAGAAAGAAAATGGTGGTATCATAATTTATAATGTGAGAATAGACTCAGAATGAGGCATAAGAAGGATAGAAGAGATTTATTAAACTTTACGGCCACATATCTTGTGGTAACTTCTGAGAAACCAGAAATTCTATTTGTCCATACGTATTATCTTTCTGCATAACACAGACTGTCATCAGACCATTTTAAGCTGCACAGTAAAAGTCCACTGGCCTAAACTATTCATGTCTTTGGGAAAGCTTATACGAGACATACTTCTGTAATGTTTGGGCTTTATATAATGAACATGTATTATTCCTGTGCTCAGAAAAAACAAAGTATGATAAAAAATTTTTTTAAAACTATGAAAAATTTATATAGAATTTGCTAGTTGTTCAAATTACACTGGAATAAAATTGAAGTTCTACTAATCCAGAAGTGTTTAACAAACTAATTCTTGAAGCAAGTAGTGTTTATCACAAGAGCTAACTCTAAACTACTGTGTGGGCTCCAGCAAATCAATCTAAGTGCCTGCTGTATTTTTCTACATATATCTTAAAAAGAGGATCCAGAAAAATTAAATCCCTCTCAACACATGGGCGAGAAGTTGATCTGTGTACTTAGTTCCCACTTCTCCATTCTGTGGCCACTGAATAAAGCTGTACTGTGTCAATCTCAAAAAAAAAAAAAGAAGAAGAAGAAGATCCAAGGCTATTTTAAAAAGAAAAAAAAAAATCGACATAAAAAAAGACCAGCCTTGCCCTGTCTGTGGAGGACATAAGAAAGGCAAGGTTTATAATCCCACCAACTTTTGTTTGGTAAAAGCTTGTATATGAAGGTAGGAGGACAGAGAGAATGGATGCCATGGGCTTTCCTTTTTTCCTCTCTTTTATCCTTCTGACTGTTCCCTGGCATACTGACAAATCATCAGATTCTTCCATCAAAGTTCTAATATAGATAGCATTTGCCTTTATTTTTAAGACCATCATCACCTACAAACAAAAGAACTGTTAACTTGCTTATGTTATCTTTTTCCAGCTCCTCAAGAATATGAAGGAAATTGAGTTAAGACAGGCATTTTTTTCCCTGCATTTCATAGAACAAGCCTATGTAATTTATAAATAAACCAAACTGTCAGTTGCTTTTAACCCATTATTTAGGTAGAAAACAGTTGTTTGAGGTGGTTGCTGCTTTTTACTTTTTTAAATCACATCTGTAACAAGTTCAAGGTAATCTTGAATTCCAGGTTTGATTCAGTAATCAGCTGAATCAATCTTCCGTTGAAATTCTGAAGAACTGTATGAATAAATGTTAGTTTTTTTTCTCTTTTGAATATGTGTTATATTTAAATTTGAAGTTGAAATCTTGGGCACTTCATACATGAAGTTATAGAAATTATATGGTAATCAACATATTTAAGTTTGTATTTCCTAACTGTGTGCAGTTATGTTTACATGCAGAATATAAAGTAGAGGGCCTTCTAAGAAGGCGTTATAAGTAAATTTAACCTTGAAAAATGAATTGTCTCTTCAACTATGCTATATCCTCTCGTTAATGTTTACAGTATTCACAGAAGAATTGCTAGAGAATGTGGAGAATCTAGGGAAATGTCATTTAAAAAATAAGCTTAACATTTACCATTGCCTATGTTATATTGATTTTCTTAGTGGAAGTTTCATAAAGCCAAATTGCCTGTCCATGTTTTCCAGCATGTAATATTTGAAAAAAATTATCCCACTGGAAACAATAATAAATGAATTTTCCTATAATTACCCTGGCCACAACCACTTAGTCTAGCTGCACTAGCATGAATGTTGGTGCAAGGCCCAGGAGGTCGGTACAAAATCAAACCTCAACAACCATAGCAACAGGCAGGAGCAGGCATAGGACTCCTAAAACCAGATTCTTTCTTTCACAAAGGCAGAATAACTGCTCACAAAGTTTGACTTAGAATCATGGAATGTTACAGCTTATGGTAAATCTGAGGACCAAACAGATGAGTGCAGCGATTAATTATTAATTGCTCCTCCCACACTCTCTGTTTTCCTACTCACCATCTTGCCACTTGGGCCACTCTATGGAAGGGCCCTCACTGCTTTTGGATTACCAACAGTGGAGTAACCGAAACTCTCAAACGCTCATTTTGTTAAGATCAAAAGCCTTGAGCCAAGAGTAAGGCAGGAAAGATCGAAAAGGTGTATCATAAGATATGTGCTTTCTCAACCCTTCTACAACCCATCTAAAAGGCCTGTTTGACCTTTATTGTTGCTATCGTTATCTCAGTGCACCACAGTCTTCATATCCCTCCAGTGGTGGTTTGTGCTGAGCGTGAGGCCTGGGGTGCTGGAGGGCTTTTCTCAGTGTTCCCGTTCCACCCTCAGCTTTCATCAGTCCCTGCACACCTGTACCAGAGGGCATCTCTCTCCGAGCACTGGCCCCCTGCCTCAGCAGGAAACTGCTGTTGCTTATTGGGGGTGGTTCTTGATTCTCCCAGTCTAGCCCCAAAATTAGGCAGTCTGTGCACCTGGGCCTTGGGGATGGGGCCTTTTCAGTGCTCCTGCTTCTCTCCGCATGGCAACCAGACCTTCCCTTGTTTCTGAGGCTCCAAGAACAGCTCTCTCTGGTCTCCTGCCCGACCCTAATCTTGTGAGCATCCAGGGTAAGCCTATGGAGAAGAGTTTGGAAAAGACTGTGAATTCCCCTCGTGAACCAGCCTCCCAGTTATCCTAAACTGATATGCTAGCCCACACATGGCCTATAGGAATTTACTGGCATTTTAGATGATTTCTTCTTAGCTGCTTCCCTGAAGGCCACCTCTTCCTTCCTTGCTCTGCTAAAAGTAAAAGAGTTTGTATGTCCCATTCCTCCTCAAAGGGGTTTATTACTCTTTGAGATTCAGTTGCCTTAGCTGCCTTGCAACTTGGTTCTCTGATAGGTTTAAGAAAAGATAGGCTCTTTTAGACTATCTGGATTATTCCTGTTGTTAGTATAGAGGCAACATTTTTTTGTGTGTGGCTTTCCCTGTCCTAAACAAAAGTAGAACCTGTAGTCTCTCATTACTGTCCAAAACAAAACATCCTTTAAAATTCCTTAAACTTTTAAAAAGTCAATAGTCTCAGTGAAATGAAAGAAAATGAGAACCAACAGTGCTTTTGCCTACAGCAATTTCTCTGGCTTTCTCCTCCAAGAGTTGGGAAAAAAGATTGCCTTAGGCCAAATATCTGCCTGGTGAGCTCTGAAAGAATGGTATGGGATGTGTTCCCTAAAGCTTCTCACACATAGGGCTACAGAACTCAGGGTCCCGATCACTCAGTGTTATGGACTGAATGTTTATGTTGCCCTACAATTTTTGAAGATGGGGGTTTTACGTTGGTAATTAGGGTTAGATGAGGTCATGAGGGTAAGGCCTTCATGATGGAATTAGTGCCCTTACAGGAAGAGACACCAGAGAAACTTGCCCCCCAATTCAAGCACACAAAGAAGAGGTAATATGAGCACGCAGCAAGATGGCAACCACCTACAAGCCAAGAGGAGAGACTTCAGAATGAAGCCTACCTTGCCAGCACCTTGATCTTGGACTTCACAACATCCAGAACTGTGAAAAATACATGTCTGTGTCGAAGTCACATAGTCTACAGTACTTTATTACAGCAGCCTGAGCACAGACATCTAGTATTGAACAGTCTAGAATTATCCGAGAGATATTTCTTAGACCAGTGAAAACTGTTATTGTTTGTCACTGGAGTGTGGAGATCTCTAATCCAGAGAGGTTTTAGTTATGGAGTGGCTTTTTTTTATAGCCCCAGCATGGGTTTGTGTGGGTGAACCAAGCCATGTGAAGAGTTACAAAGGATGGACCTGTGTGATCTGAAGATCCAAAGTCACTCCTATAGGATGAACAAGAAAGAGGGCAGCAACATCTTCCAAAGGCTCTGAATAAAACACATGTTTTTCCAGATAGAGTACCCTAGTAGGGACTTCCCTTTTCTGTATCTTTCCTTTGCATACCTGAAGGTCTTCTTTTTAATTTAATTCATTCATCTAACAAATATTAGTGTTTACCGTGTGCCAGGCAGTGCCCTGGAAGGTTGGAATATATCAGAACACAAAACAAACAAAGAGCACTACATCTAGTATGCAGTTTTCATTCTAGCAATGGGAGAATTAAACAATATATGAGATACATAAGTAGATGATATAAAATAAGTATTATCAAAGGTGGGGAAATAGAAACTCTCCGATCAGGTAATTGGAAGCATAAATAGGTTACAACTTTACTGAATGGCAATTTGGCAATACATCAGCAGCTCCCTTAACTGGCCTCTTCTTAACCAGTTTTCTGAGTTAACCAGCACCCACTGTTCTCTCTACAAAGCACACTGTCTAATACCATTTGCACACTGAATGCTTGAAGCTAGGGGGCTTCTCTCAAAACTACCTAAGTACTGCTGCTTTCTCAATGTTTAGTAACCAAAGGGGTTTGTCAAGAGGATTATGTCTTCTCTAAACTTATCATTTCAGTTCTAGTCATTATTATAATTGTTATTTATTAAATATTATATAATCTGATGAAATGAAAATGATTTGTTTTTTCAGTGGGAACCATGTGCTTTGAAATGACTCAATGAATATACAGTTTTTAAAGAAAAAAAATTGCTATCAAATCAGATGTGGGTGAATCAAATGCAAAAGAAATTGTAAAAATTTTGAAAAGCTGCTTTTCAAGTGTTTTAAGTTCTCTCTCCATTTTAAGCAAAGTGAAACTAGAATCATAAATGATTTATTAATTATAGTTGTGATTTATGGAAAAAAGGTGGTTCAGAGTTCCAATCAATAAAATATACTATAAACAGAAAACAAAACAAACAGACAAAACTTAGGCCCAAAATTAAAATGCTGGCACATGAAAGTACATAAAGCAAATAAAATAAATAAGGTATGTATGTATCATTTTAATAGATTTCCTGCCTTCAACAACTTCTTTCAACTAGCCTATCACTCATAGGCAACAGGGCTTCAAATGTATAGGTCAAAACCTTAAAATCATATGGTCACATTCACAGTCTAATAATGAGAAAACATCAGACAAATACAAACTGAGGGACATTCTACAAAATAGCTAACTTGTACAGTTCAAAAGTGTCAAGGTCATGGAAAACAATTTGAAAAAGATGAGACACAGTAACTAAATGCAACATAGTTATATGGATTGGAATCTGGAACAGAAAAAGAAAGATGTTAATGCTGAAGCTCAGTTTAATATTTACCAATGTTAATTTCTTAGTATTGGTAAATGTGCCATGGTTATGTAAGATGTATGTTAGGGGAGGCTGGCTGAACGGTATATAGGAATTTTCTGTACTATCTTTGCAACTCCTCTGTAAATCTAAAATTATTCAAAATAAAAATCTTTTTAACAATATGGGAAAAATCCCCTTTACCCAGTTCTAGAAATTCTACTGCTGATAGTTTACTCTAAGGAAATAATTTAAGATGTATGCAAAGTTTTAGCCATAAGCTGTTAATTGAAAATAACTTATATGTACAAAATAGGTGATTGGTTAAATATAATTATGTATTACAATCAATAGCATATTTCCTAGCTATTAAAATACTATTTTAGAAGTATTTTTAATTATATGGAAAAAATATTTATTATATAATATTAAGTGAAAAAAAAGGAGATTTGAAACTAGGCTGTAGAGTATGAACTCATTTGTATGTGTGATTATATATACACTCCCACAGAATGCACAAACACACACACACACACACACACAAGCATGCACAGAAAAAATATTTGGAGGGCCAAAGATTTTAATAAGGGTTATTGCTAGATTTTGAGATCAATGTTGCTTTATTTTCCCCAAATTTAAAAATGTATTGCATTTTATGATTTAACTATGTCCAATGAACTTCAATTTTTTTTCTTTCTTCCTTTTTTTTAATGCCCAGTGCGGAGGTAGAACTTTCTATTTTTTTCTTTCTCTTCTTCTTCCCTTTCTCTCTCTCTCTCCTTCCCTCCTTCTCCCCATCTCTTACCCTTCCTTCCTTTCTCCCCTCCTTCCTTCTTAAGATAAACTACTGATATTATCAATATCTTTGAAACTGCCTGAGGGAACCACACTTGCATAAGATTAGTGGCTTCCTGGGATACAAGAGTACAGGAGCTCAAACCACTTTGCCCCAAGATTCAAGATTACTGAAATTTGTTAGAATAGATTAGGATAACCCCAACAGAAGCCCAGTGACAAGGAAAGGCAAAAAAAAAAAAAAAAGCCATGGAAATAAAGTCACCACAGAGGCAGGAAAAGATAGTACCAGATGACATGTCTGACAGAAGAGAGGTTCTACATAGAGGAACATATCCCAAATCAGTCTTGCCACAGGCAGGCTGTGTCTTCCTGAAGTAATTATGTGAATGAATCTAAAACGCTAGAATATAAGGGCCCCGGGGTAATTTTACCATGAAACACATTTGTCCTAGTGCAGCACTGAGGAAGGTGTTGGGGAGTAAGACGATCCTTCTTTGAAATCTTAAACCATCAGTGGACAATAAATGATCTGCACTGACTGATGCAGAAGCTGCTGGAGCATAAAGTTCATCCTAAACTTCATCTTCGCAGACACCAGCCGTTCTAAATGATTACCGGACTTCTGGTTGTCTCCAGCTTCAGCTGCGACATTACAAGGCAGCAGCACAGCGCTGGAGCAGGTAGTGGCTTTTTAACAAGCAACCAACATCTGTTGGCAGTTTTGAAGTCCGCCAGCTCAAGGGGTGGCGTTGCCAGATTTAGCAAACTAAAATATGGGACTCCCAGTTAAATGTGAATTTCAGAGAAACAATAAATAATATTTTAGTACAAGGTTTCCCAAATGTTGCTTGGGACCTACTTATAATAAAAAGATATATATATATATATATATATATATATATATATATATTATTGTTTATCTGAAACTTCATTTAATTGGAAATCCTGTATTTTATCTGACAACCCCATCAAAATGATGAGTCCAAATCCCCTCTGTAACAAGATAAGCATATATTACTTCTCATTTTTCTAACTTAATATGTTACTAAATAAAATAATATAATGAGAAACATTTTTGTTAGATTTTGTTTGTAGTAGCTCTAATGGCTTAGCAGGATGATATTACTAAATATAATAATATAATGGGAAACATTTTTGTTAGATTTTGTTTGTAGTAGCTCTAATGCCTTAGCAGGCTGATATTATAAAGAAGAGAAAACAAGGGAGGAGGCAGCTGACCTCAGGCACTCTTCTAGTAAGTGGCGTCCTATTACCCTTGAGCTAGAAGTCTCTACAGATTGGATTGAAGGAAGAATTTTTAGCCACAGGAATTATTTATTTATTTTTGGCTGTGTTGGGTCTTCATTGCGACGCGCGGGCTTTCTCTAGTTGCGGTGAGCGGGGGCTACTCTTCGTTGCAGTGCACGAGCTTCTCATTGCAGTGGCTTCTTTTGTTGAGGAGCACGGGCTCTAGGCGCGCGGACTTCAGTAGTTGTGGCACGCGGGCTCAGTAGTTGTGCAGGCTCAGTAGTTGTGGTGCACGGGCTTAGTTTCTCCACGACATGTGGGATCTTCCCGGACCAGGCTCGAACCCGTGTCCCCTGCGTTGGCAGGTGGATTCTTAACCACTGCGCCACCAGGGAAGCCTCTAGCCATAGGAATTATGTTAGGTATTGTTTGCAAGAAATATAAAAGCAATAAAGCTGGCAAGAAGACAGGAACAAGCAGGACTGGTCCTTGGAATATGAAAGGGAGTTTGGGAGGGAGATGAGTGTCAGGGAAAGAAATTGGATTTCTTGCTAACCTGCTATCTAAGTAGGTAAAGTCAAATATAACACTTGGACACGTGGTTCACTGCTGGGGGAAGTTATTCACACCTCAACTGTAATTTGGGACACCTGGAACTGCATCTGCAAGAATCATTTGTCACTTCAGCAGTAAAGAATAATGATTATTAAGAAACAAAAGAAATAAGCCAAGCTTTTGAAGTCAGGAACTCAGGCAAGAAAAGTGACAGAAATCAGATAGGTTACTGATGTCAATCAAGGCAAGCAAATCTGGAATCTACAAAACTGTTATGATCAACACCCCTGCCATAAGGGACATGGAAGAGCCTAATTCCAAGGCCGGAAGTACTTGACCTCTTAATATTTCCTGCCAAAGGCGGAAGATGGTGGGCCAACTCAGGGCTCCCTGGGGCTGCAGGTGACTGCAGGGACATTAGAATAGTTATCCTTGTGTTCCTACCGTCTAGGCCTTTCTTGCATATAAATCATTCAAACTGTTTGGAAAGAACTGATATTACAACTAGAGTCCTAACATAAGATATAGGTTAAACAACATAAGATATAGGTTAAGTCCTTTCTTCAGTAACAAAAAGATACAGCCCTTTTGCACTAATCCACTTTGCAACCATGATTCCATTTGCAATACAGTGAATAACTAAGTGCTTAATAAATGCTTTTTGTTGGGAATGAGAATGTTTTGAATGGTAACAGAAGGGCCAGAAGGAGACTTGAAGGGAAAACTGACTGCCACCCATACAGAGACCAACTTGACAGAAAAAGTCAGCTGGGCAAATATTTGACTTACTGTACTTGTTTCTATCTGTCTTTGTCCCAAAAAGTTTTAAGAGGGCTTAGCTGGGCAAATGTGTTCTTGCTTGGTAGCCTAGCAAAGAACACACATGATGGGAATGAGTTATCCCTTTCCAGTTGTGCTGCGTTTTCTTCAGCAAGGGTTCAGTTCCTTCTGGGATGGGTAAATCCAATTAAACAATTACTAAGTCTCCACGTTACATTCCATCTACAAATATGTTCTTCATATTTGTTCCTCAGCACATATTTGCTAGGAAATATTAAAAAGACTTTAAATCAACTGTTAAATTATAGAAATTAACTCGCTTAAGCATTTCTCAGGTCCTACTATGTACAAGGACCTTTGCTTTGTGTTAAAAAAATATTTTTTGTTGGAACCAAGCAGTCCATCTTCTAGGCAAATAATTAAGACGTTCATGAACATTCTCAAAAGCGGCAAAAAATGGAAGCAACCCAAAAATTCATCAATAGTAAAATTGATAAATAAATTGTCGAATATTCATACAATGAAATATTATTCATCAATGAAATGAATAAGTGCAACCTGTTCTCATCAACATGAGTGAATCTGAAAATCATTTGGCTGAAATCATGGACAAATTCATGCAGTATGACTCAACTGGTATAAAGTTTAAGATTTGGGGAAACTAAACAATATAATAATGTCGAAGGATAGATATCTAGGTGGCAAAATTATAAAGAAAATCAAGGGGAATAAAAATTTAGGATAGAGGCTACTTCTGTTTCAGAGGTAAAAGAGATACATTTGGCAAGGTGTCTCTGAAGGGCTGATACCATCCTATTTCCTAAGGCTGGATGGTGGGTACAGAGATATTTATTTTACTATTATTTAAACATTACATATAGGTTTTACACACTTCTTTGTATGTATGATATATTTCAAAGATTATTTTTAAAACAGAGGTTTAAAAAATAATTGAAGGGGAAGCCCCTAAGGGATATTTTTTCTATCTGGATATCTCAGAACTACCAAGTCTATAAAACATATTTTAATTAACTACTATGTGTAAAATAGATAGCTAGTGGGCACATGCTATATAGCACAGGGAGCTCAGGTCTGTGCTCCGTGATGACCTAGATGGGTGGGATGGTGGGGGGGAGGGAGGTCCAAGAGGGAGGGGATATATGTATACATATAGCTAATTCACATCACTGTACAGCAGAAACTAACACAACATTGTTAAAGCAATTATACTCCAAGAAAAAAAATTTTTTTAATTAAAAAAAAGAGCTTTCTCTAGGTTTTTATAAGTATTCAGATGTTGATGTACAATGGGTAATTTAGATGATCACTATTATGGAAGGAATGTGGAGAAATGAAGAATATCTCTAAGAATATATGTTCTCCATCTTTGGCTTTAAGATAGTCACATCTTGTTAAATAAGAAACCGTATTTATATTTAGGATAAATTTAAATAGAGACAATGAATTAACTGAGATGACATCATACTATACATGACTATGATATCTATTAGCTGAGAGTAATCAATTGAATGCCAAACAAAATTAAGCCTCAAAACCAACTGGATAAGTCAACCATCCTATTATACAGATGGTGAGACTTTGATACAGAGCTAACCGGTATTAAAAATATAATATTCGTGTTTTTTAAAAATTTTTATTAGAGCACTTAATTCAGAGACCAGTTTTTCTTTTGTAGTGAGAAAAAGAAAAAATAATTTTTAAACATATTTACCAAAGAAAAGGTAATGGAATTGGAATTGTTTTACCTGGAGAAAAAAAAACTAAAAAGCAATTGATGGCTGGCCTCAGACCCATGAAGGGTTTATACAGGAGACCCTGAGCAGATGTTTCCTGTGTCTGGAGAAGAATAAACAAGAGACATTGTATCTAAGTTGAACAGGAGTAGATAGATAGATAGATAGATACATACATACATACACAGACATATATATATGTACTGCCGAGACCGGCTGCAGAAAGCTAGAAGTTCCTGGCGGTGAGGGGTAAGGAACTGAAAAGCACCAGTATGGGGTCAGAAGGGCCAAGACAACTGATGGTTGCAAGGCGAGTTTATTCAAAGAGCATGAATGTATATATAGGTTTAGTATGGAACGAATATTAGACAATAAATCAGTAAACCTTGTATTTCCACATAATTCTGCCGCCACTATCTATGCGCCACTATCTATGCGTCAGCATGCCTTATGGGCCATTCTTTGGAGATACAGAGTTGCTGTTTTTTGGACGAGAAAGGAAGACAGCATTTTACAAATGTTCAAAAAATCCCAAGGCAAGTAACACAATTCATTCACTATCACTCCTACTAGAAAGAATAAAGACATCAGCATCTTATTATATAAAACTGTACCTTCAGAAGTGTATTACAAGTTCACCAGAAACTATGGATGTAGTTTTAGGCTTCATCAAAGAAAACAAGTTCAGATCAAGTTAGATGCTATACACCTAGCCTAGCTGGATCGGTGTCTGGAACTGCTCACTGTGTCACCCTGAACAGCTGTAAACTAAACAATAGTATGTAACTCCAGAGGAAGCTTAAGGATTGAGGATATGTACACAGCTAATTATATCTCCCCTGCTTCGCGCTCTTCAGAGCTCCTCCTGTCTTCTGATCTGCCATTAGCGCTCTCATAGGACCGCTTCTGATCTTTTCGATCTCTGTCACGAGGTGATCTGTCTCTTGAATTCCTGTCTCTGTCACGTGATGCTAAGTCATGTTCTCTGAATCTCTCTTTTGAGGATCTCCTCCTGGATCGCTCTCTGCTCCTGTCTCTAGAACTGTGCGGTGTGGAGAGTGACCTTCAGGGCAGCACGTCCTTCTTCTGGGGAACAACCAGGGGCTCTTAGATCCAGAGCAGGCACCTGGAACGAAACTGGCCGCAAGCCATTTTCCTTTTTTACGCTCAATACCGCAGCGTCAGGAGTGCATACCAAGAAAGAGACAAGCAGTTCTCCGGAAAGCAGAAAGCTGAATAAGCTTACAGCTTGGGGGCCACCACATGTACATTAATGTATGTTTGTTGTTTGTAAATACATAAATCTGGAAGGATATGTAACAATGGTTAACTGGAATTTACTTCTGAGGAATAGCATCAGGAGAGAGTCAGACTTGGGATATGAATCTTTAACTTTCTATGCTTCTGTATTATATGATTTTTTTTAATTAACAGAGTATTACTTTTTGCTTTTCTAATTTAAATTGTTAATAAAGAAAAAATTGTGATTGGGTTGGACAGCATGGTAGCTCTGATACTGAGTCTGTTATCCTTGTTACCCTACTATCCCTCCAACTGGAAATAAAGGACTCTTAACCATAAGCATTGTCTTAGTCAAGCATAATTTAGTTGTAGGAAATAGAAATTCACTTGAGCACTCTTAAGTAAAATTATTCCAGAGGACAGGAGTATATCTGGGATGGTCAGGAAATGGAAAGCTGACAGGAACTCTCCAGCTCAAATGTTATCTTTTCCCTGCTCCTCTGTGCTTATTTGCTTTACTCTTCTCTTTTTCTACATGTATAGATATGGTGTCCTCCATCTCTGAATCTACATTATTTTCCAAGACTAGCTTCTACAACCAACTACCTAAAAATTCTAAATCATGTTTTCAAGTCCCATCTTGTTTCCTTAAAGTCAATCATTTGTACCAGAATGTTAGATTTACATGTCCATTTTGCCGGTTCACAGGGATGGAACGTGAGCTCTGAGAATGAGAAATGGGCAGGTTTTCTGAGATTGAATGTGGGACAGGAAGGGAAGAATAGCATCTTTTCTAAAGGGTCCTAAACGATTGCAATGGCCTGCTAAGGTTTAACTTTTGGGAATATGCTATCTACTCCATATAGTCCAAGGTTTAATACTGTATATATTTATAATACTATACTTATATATGATTTTTTTTTAGTAATATTATCTTTGAATTTTCATCAGACTACTTTATCCATGAAATTTTATATCAAAATTATTCAGAAAAGATGCACTTAAAAGGATATGGGGGAGCGTGCGCGCTCACGTCGCGGCGACGGTGGCGGCGAGCGGCGTCAGAGCTTGAAGCTGGGGCTGACGTCTTCCGGCGGGTGGCGGTGTTGGAGACGAGAGCTTGGTTAGCCGGCATTGCTTCTGTCCCAGGAACCCGACGGAGAGTGAGGGAACGAGGGTCGCTTTCGGGGGCTGCTGCCTTCCACGTACGCGTCGTCGTGAGGAGCGCAGCCCGGACTCTCCTGCAACCCCTCCCGCTCCCTTTTCCGCACGCCTCGAGGCAGCGGCGGCAACCGAGACAGCGTCTCACCTTCCGCCACCCCTTCCCCTTGTCCCCCCACCCGAGAGGGCCCGGTCTGCGCCCCACCCCCGTCCGTCCGCCTGCTACGCCGCCGCCATGTCGGCGCAGGCCCAGATGCGCTCGATGCTGGACCAGTTGATGGGCACCTCCCGGGACGACTAAGAGGATTTACCAATGAACCCATGTTTACAAGTCCACGGTATTATTTAGCTGAAATGACTGGATTTTCACTGCTGTGTTGGGCCAGAAGGCCCTGGTGGTGGCAACCGCCTTTGTGCCACTGAAAATCGTGCCGATGCCTGGCATACTGCATAAATGGAAGCAGGGTACCGCGTTCAATGTATCTATGCCTGCCTACTTCAGTCTGCAAGGGAGTGTCAGAAAGGCCCCGCATTCGCCGAGCAGAGATACTACTCGTCAACGAATCAAATTCAGTGATGACAGAGTATGCAAGAGTCACCTTCTGAATTGTTGCCCCCATGATGTCCTGTCTGGAACTAGAATGGATCTTGGAGAATGTCTGGAAGTCCATGACCTGGCTTTAAGAGCAGATTATGAAATTGCATCCAAAGAACAAGATTTTTTCTTTGAACTCGATGCTATGGATCATCTGCAGTCATTCATTGCAGATTGTGATCGAAGAACGGAAGTGGCTAAGAAAAGATGAGCAGAAACTCAGGAAGAGATTACTGCTGAAGTTGCAGCAAAGGCAGAACGTGTTCATGAGTTAAATGAAGAAATCGGTAAATTGTTGGCTAAGGTGGAACAGCTAGGAGCTGAAGGGAATGTGGAGGAATCCCAGAAAGTAATGGATGAAGTAGAGAAAGCACGGGCAAAGAAAAGAGAAGCAGAGGAAGTTTATCGGAATTCTATGCCAGCTTCCAGTTTCCAGCAGGAGAAACTTCGAGTCTGTGAAGTTTGCTCTGCCTATTTAGGTCTTCATGATAATGACAGACGACTGGCTGTTCATTTTGGGGGTAAACTGCACCTGGGATTTATTGAAATAAGAGAGAAGCTTGAAGAATTAAAGAGAGTTGTAGCTGAGAAGCAGGAGAAAAGAAACCAGGAACGCCTGAAAAGAAGAGAAGAAAGGGAGAGAGAAGAAAGGGAGAAGCTGAGGAGGTCTCGATCACATAGCAAGAATCCTAAAAGATCCAGGTCCAGAGAGCATCGCAGACATAGGTCTCGCTCCATGTCACGGGAACGGAAAAGGAGAACTCGATCCAAATCCCGGGAGAAACGCCATCGCCACTGGTCCCGCTCCAGCAGCCGTAGTCGCAGCCGCAACCACCAGAGAAGTGGGCACAGTTCTAGAGACAGGAGCAGAGAGCGATCCAGGAGGAGATCCTCAAAAGAGAGATTCAGAGAACACGACTTAGCATCACGTGACAGAGACAGGAATTCAAGAGACAGATCACCTCGTGACAGAGATCGAAAAGATCAGAAGCGGTCCTATGAGAGCGCTAATGGCAGATCAGAAGACAGGAGGAGCTCTGAAGAGCGCGAAGCAGGGGAGATATAATTAGCTGTGTACATATCCTCAATCCTTAAGCTTCCTCTGGAGTTACATACTATTGTTTAGTTTACAGCTGTTCAGGGTGACACAGTGAGCAGTTCCAGACACCGATCCAGCTAGGCTAGGTGTATAGCATCTAACTTGATCTGAACTTGTTTTCTTTGATGAAGCCTAAAACTACATCCATAGTTTCTGGTGAACTTGTAATACACTTCTGAAGGTACAGTTTTATATAATAAGATGCTGATGTCTTTATTCTTTCTAGTAGGAGTGATAGTGAATGAATTGTGTTACTTGCCTTGGGATTTTTTGAACATTTGTAAAATGCTGTCTTCCTTTCTCGTCCAAAAAACAGCAACTTTGGGAATTTCTTTTTAATCCTTCTTCCTTTGACTCTGTATCCCCTGATACCTCTACCCTCTAATTGTAAGAGAAAGGGGTGCAGGGAAGCAATATAACTTCTGTTCTAAGGTTCTAGTCCCATTATTAATTACTAGCTGATTACAGTTCAGAACATTTATACTGGAATGTGTGCTGGAGAAATTTAAAATACTGGGAGTTTTGTTTGTCTGACGGTGCCTATTTTAGAGTGGGAAGTTGAACAGCTGTTGCATTACATGCTTTGCTTTTTTATTGAAATTTTGAAATCAAACATGTCTTGATTTTTCTGTTCTATTGAATAGCTACGTTCAGGATGTTTTGAGATGGGGGGTGGGGGCAGGGACTCTTTCATAAGCACTTCTTGTTTTATTTTGTGTGTGTGAAGTATAAAGATTACACCCTTATTGTAAAAAATAATAAAATGAAAATCACCACCACCATCAAAAAAAAAAAAAAAAAATATATGGGGGACTTCCCTGGTGGCACAGTGGTTAAGAATCCGCCTGCCAATGCAGGGCACACAGGTTCGAGCCCTGGTCCGGGAAGATCCCACATGCCGCGGAGCAACTAAGCCCGTGCGCCACAACTACTGAGCATGCGCTCTAGAGCCCACGAGCCACAACTACTGAGCCCATGTGCTGCAGCTACTGAAGCCCGCACGTCTAGAGCCAGTGCTCCGCAACAAGAGAAGCCACCACAATGAGAAACCCACGCACTGCAACGAAGAGTAGCCCCCGCTCGCTGCAACTAGAGAAGCCCGTGCGCAGCAACGAAGACCCAACACAGCCAAAAATAAATATAAAATAAATAAGTAATTAAAAAAAAAAAAAAGGATATGGGCTGCTTTATAAATCAGAAGCATCTCTGCAAATTCCAAAACCTGGGAGAAGCCTAGTGAACATAAAATACCAGTTCCAGGGCTTCTCTGGTAGCGCAGTGGTTGAGAATCTGCCTGCCAATGCAGGGGACACGGGTTCGAGCCCTGGTCTGGGAAGATCCCACATGCTGCGGAGCGACTAGGCCCGTTAGCCACAATTGCTGAGCCTGCGCGTCTGGAGCCTGTGCTCTGCAACAAGAGAGGCCGCGATAGTGAGAGGCCCGCGCACCGCGATGAAGAGGGGCCCCCACTTGCCACAACTAGAGAAAGCCCTCGCACAGAAACGAAGACACAACACAGCCATAAATAAATAAATAAATTAATTAAATAAAATACCAGTTTCAACAGGAAAGGTGCAAATAGCAAAAGTCACCTTGGGACGATAGAGGAAGACAGCAGGTCATCAATTCCAAATAACTTTAATGGTAGTATGTCCATGGAAATGATGTCAGTTTCCTCTAGACAAGACAGACCATCTCTGGTGTTTTGGTGAATGTCTGAGGTGGAGAGACAGGCTGAAAACAAGTCATAACATCAGTTATATTGGTGAAGATAATGTGTGCAAAATGAGCAAAAGAACATAAAATTGAAAAGTTCCTATATTAGGTATAGACAGACAACGGCAATCAGGTCAAATAAAGGAAAAAACCTTTTGAGGGGATAATTTTTACTGCTATGACCCTGGAAGTGAATTTTCTACTCCTTTGTTTCTCATCTTTATTTCAATAGTACCTTCCTTCAAACTGGACATGTAACTGAGCAAAAGATAATTGAGATGTGAGGAATTTATTTACAATGAGAATATATCCATTGGGAATCATATCTTAACAGCTTGGCATTGTACATTTGATCATGCAAATTTTTTTTCAGTCAAGAAAGATAAGAAAAAGTACAGCCTAGATCAAGGACTCTTTCAAAGTAAGCTAGCTTCAATGTATTAATAAAGAGTTCCAGAAATTGGTTCAGTGTAAATAAAGTATTGGATAATGAATGAATATAATCTAAACTAGAAGATTTTTATTTAATATTATCTATTCTTAAGTCCATTCATTTGATTGGTATTAGGAGATGGAAGTAATGTGCCAATAGTTTTCTAAATGTATAGATTCTTCGCTACAGCTAGAACTTTAAACTTTGCTTAGGTATGCAATCTTGAGGATGTGTGCTATTGGTAAGCTCCAAATAAGATTCATTAAGACACAGTAGAGAGCTCAGTGCATTTTAAAAATCATATCTGAACAATCTATTTTAAACATTTTTCCTTGCATGATAAAAACATCTTTCCAATTAAAAAGTAGACATAAATTCAAAGAAAATGATTTGTGGGGTAACCACTTGCCTTAATTTAAACTAGCAGTTCACTGTTCTCAGAGTATAATTCCCAGACCATCAGCATAAGCTCCACCTAGCGACTTCTTGGAAATACAAAATGTTGGGCCCCACCCAGACCTACTGACTCAGAAACTCTGGGGGTAGGGCCCAGCAATTTTAAAAAGCCTTCCAGATGACTCACATGCACACTAAAGTTTGAGAATCACAGCTTTTTATTACCATTCTACTCTGATGACCTTTACTGAAAAAAGGGAAAATAATCTAGGCCATTTATAGAAATGAATTCCCCATCAAAATGCCTGCAAATGTATTTTTAAGCCTTGATGGATTAATCATTCAGCCTGGGACATAAAGATTAACCAAAATAATTGCAATTCAGCAGCCTTTAAGCATTACATTATTTTAGATAAAAGAAGGCAAGTTTCCATTTTTCAGGTGAAAAGTATTACAATAGTATTAAATAATTTTTCTTTTGCTATTGAAGATTCTAATTATGGCATTCTCTGTAATCACAGCACTGCAGAAATGATAATCTGATAATGAGAATGTTTGTTTAATGAGGTTGTCTAATTCAGAACTTAAATTGAAATTTTTGGAGTAAGTTTTCCCCTGGCCTGAAGATTTTTATACTGGTATTTCATGTTCCAAAAGATCATTCTTTATTCATATCTCATTTTTCTCACCTTCATATTTTTCCCAGGCATGAAACTTCTAAGGACTTCAAAGGATGTTGTAAATGCTAGTTAACATAGGGAAGTGATTACTATCTATTTTATGGCCTAATTACTCTGTTTCTTTTTCCTACATCTCTCTCCATGCTTTGCAGATCACCCTTGTTGGTCTACAAGAGCCCTTAGAGGCTAGAAATATTTTCCAGGGATTAAGGAAGCTAATTATAGGTTGGGAAGCCAATTTGAGTTACTGAAGATATTAACAAAAATTTTACAAGACTTTCAAAAAAATCTCTTTGAATAGATTTTTAGGCCTAATCAAGCTTTCCTGCAGACAAATAGCCCATTTTAAAATAGCCTCATTTAAATTACATTATTCTGAAGGAAGGTTTTAAATTCACTGTCATTTATACAGAAAATAAATTATTACTTTGATTAGAAAGGAGAAAGACATTGTAGACCAAGGCAGGAAAACAAATCCACACTTACATTTTTTTAAAAAACTATGTAAGTTATGTAAAAAAAAAATTAGTCCTGTTCATTCACAAATTTTTTTCCCTTTTGGGTTTACAAATAGAATAAGAAATTTTCTTTTTATAGATCTCTGTTTCTCTTGAGTATATATTATCAGTTATTTAACTTTGAAAGAAAATGTATATAAAGTATAACTTGAGAAAAACCTTAGATATTATTGAATTAAAAGTTGATAACTAAAAATTATCCTTTATATGTTTTATGATGAATATAATTTAGATATAACACATCTTAAGATATTCTCATTACAGCTACCCAGACTTGCAGCCAAACTTTCCCTAAAAAGTAGCCAAACATTTGAGGCCACTCATTCAGTACCAAATATACATATCTTAATCACTGGTGGTAGTATCATTATTGGATATAATAGCTTGGAGTTATAGCAGGGTATAATGTTACTACTATAATATTTAGTCAAAGATCCAGGAATACCAGAATTTTGTCCCAGTAGCATATCCACTTATTTAGTCGATACGTATTTATTGAGCACCTACTACTTGCCAGGTTCTAGGGATATAGTTATGAACAAAACACAGCACATTGCTACTTTCATGGAACTGATGTTCTATGTGGAGTGACAGACCATAAACAAATATATTGAATAAATATTTAATGTATCAGATGTCAAAAAGTGCTGAGATGAAAAAGTCAGTTAAGGGACAAGAAAGTGGGTGGGATATAAGTGGACAGGGAAAGCTATTCTTTTTTTATAAGGTAGTTATATTAGGAAAGGCTTCTCTAAGAAGGTGACAGTTGTAGAGAGCAGAAAATTAAGGAAGGGAAGAAGCTTTATGAACATATGGGTTAAGAGTGAGTGATGAGTTAGTGAGGGGGAGTTGAAGATGATGAAGTATTAGGTAGCAAGCCCAATATCACTAAGGGCTGTGTAAAATAAGGTACATCCTTTGGGTTTCATTCTGAGTCAGAGAGAAAACATTGAAGTGTTTAGAGCAGAAGTGTGACATGGGTTTTTTAATAATCACTCTCGCTGCTGTATGAGTGGCAAAGATGAAAGCAAGGGCATACATTGGAGACTATTATAATAGCCCAGGCAAGAGATGATAGAGACTTGGAGTAAGATGGTAGAGGTAGATGGAATGAAAACTGGTCACATTTTGGATATATTTAAAGGTAGAGCCAAGAGGGTTTACTTATGAATTGGTGTGGGATATGAAAAAAAAAAAGAGAGAAGACTCAAGGATGATTCAGGGTTTGAGACTTGAGCACTAGAAGGAATGAAGCTCAGCAGAAAATATACGTATGGCAGGAGCAAGAGACGTTTCTTTACTATTAGTGGAAATTTTGACTTCTTAGAAGACTTATCACATCAATTGAAGGAGAACCTAGTAGGAAAAGGAAATAATCTGACAAGAGAGAGCAGTGTCCGGAAAAAATGAGGGCCATTCCCAACAGAGCAGCCTGTAAGAGGTGAGCAGGACATTTGTGGGAGACAGAGACACTTGCGGGCCATCTTCACGTGCCCTAGAGACAACAGACCCCTCAGCATTGAGCATCCTCAGATTCAGGTCAGAGTTGGAGATAAGAAAAATGGATGACACCATATAATAATATGCAATGGAACTTAGCAATTATGATAAAACATCCCCAGGGATCCTTCAGAAATAACTGTAGGAAATTCTGCAGGAGGCTGGAGGTTCTGCAATAGCAGACGTGAAGAAGAGCCATCAAACAAAGGTTAAATTTAGTTTAACATTTATTTCATTTAAATAGAGTATGGCTAATCTAGGATTTCTTACATGTTTCTTTGGTTTTAGAGATTTTTATAAGCAAGAAATGAGAAATTGCTTTCATGCTGCCATTTTTCGCTAGTGGAATGTTTTGCAATTCTTCTTCTATATTATATAGAAAACAAACATTCTAAAGTGGCATAAAATGTCATTTAAAATGCCTAAAACCTTTCTTTCCATATGATTTTATCAATAAAAGATATATACAACTATCAATACAATTTTCAACACTAAAAGAAACAAATCGGATTTATATGTGATGTTACTTACTTTGATATTTCTTATGTACGCTATTTGTGCTCTTCTAGAATCAGATGTATAAAGATAGTTTACCAACAGCTTCATTTGAGATAGGTATGTTGTAAGATATATTACATCTTTATGTGGACAGGATACACAGTGCATGCTGCAACTGATATTTTAAATTACTACAAATATAGTGAAAGAGATATGAGACTTTTCATATCATATCTAGGAATATAAACACCTCTTTTCTAAATATAAAATAACAACTGTCAGTAAGAGCTGATCATTATTTATGTAATAGAAAAGATGCATTTGGCTTTTGTGATACACACAGCTATTTTTCTCAATTATTCTTGCCATTTTCACTCACCATACCAAGAACTACCTCAGAGATAAGAAACAATGACCATTTTCTTCCAGGAACAAAGTGAGAATTATTTTGTTTCATGATGTGATTTTTCTTTCACAGTTCTGAAAGTCTTGCTGGTGTTGAGGAGTTATTTCTTAAAATCTTCTTCACACCAAAGATAGAGTAAAAAAGAGAGAGAAACCATCAATATAGTGCTATTTTCATATTTTAATGGGGCACTGAAGAGAAATTAAGATCCAAATGTTTAGGAACAGTTTTAAGATCATAATTGATGGAGTCCCAAATAGAAGACTGAGTTTCTGGCTTAATTCACTTTGATAGAAAAAGTGAACCCAATGAGTTAGGTGGGAAGTACAGATCTATTACAAAGCTTTGCTTTTTAGAGCAAACTTATGACAATTAGGAACAATTAGGAACCAAAGTATATTAAAAACCACTGCTTATGTGTTTATCCTGGATCGTATGCTGGTGAGCTTGTCATTGTGAAAAGGAATATAAGGAACTATTTCTACAAAATCTCTAATTAACCCAGGGGACTTTCCACAGAATTTATAGCCTAACAAGGATTCTAAATGGATTTAAACATAGGCAAATATAGCTGTTGCATTTTCATGAATAACTCTCAAGGGATACAATTGACATGAAATAAGGATATCACTTCTCCTTTCCAAATACCAGCACCACTTCCAAGATGTGGGGAGAATTTCAGTGGGATACAAGAAGATTCCTTGAGTGCAACTTGGAACATAAACTCCATTATAGTAGGGAGTCTATTGGTCTTGTTCATCACTATATCTTTAGCAGCTGCCACAGTGTCTGGTCCATAATAGGAGCTCAATAAATATATTCAATACATGATTGAGCCTGTTCAGGAAACCATACATATTAGATGTATGATAACTATGAGTTGCTATGATGTATGCATTCCCTGACGTGTGGGAGTGAGCCAAAAGGAAAGATTATCTGCAAGTGTTGGAGTAACTCTCTTCAGGGCCAATTAAAGAACTTCCCATGGGCTTCCCTGGTGGTGCAGTGGTTAAGAATCCGCCTGCCCATGCAGGCGACACAGGTTCGAGCCCTGGTCCAGGAAGATCCCACATGCCAGAGCAACTAAGCCCATGTGCCACAACTACTGAGCCTGTGCTCTAGAGCCCGTGAGCCACAACTACTGAAGCCCACGCACCTAGAGCCCATGCTCCACAACAAGAGAAGCCACCGCAATGAGAAGCCTGCATGCCGCAATGAAGAGTAGCCCCCACTTGCCACAACTAGAGTAAAGCCTGTGCACAGCAACGAAGACCCAATGCAGCCAAAAATAAATAAATAAAGTTATTAAAAAAAAAAAAAAAGCCTTCCTATGATCTCATTTGAAAGGTTAAATTAATTACAGGAAAAGCTATCTACAGGTTAAATCTTTGAGCCTGTACCATGCACTGTTGGTGTTCCACCCACATCCCCTTGAGCTTTCACCAGTATAGTCCCCTCTACTCTCCAGCTACCAGCATCTTTATTTCTTTGCCAGAGGGCTCACCTGGCTGACCATATCAGGGCTAGCTTCTTGGAGGTATGACCAATGCAGTCTTACAGGTTCCTGTATTCAGAAGGGGACCTCATGCTTGGGGTATAATTCTCTGCTGTTGCTATATTGAAATTCTTAGTAAGTTTATCTTTAACTGTGTTCTATAAGTGAAGTCCAATGGGACAGTAGAACATGTACAGGAGTTTGGAGGCTCCACTCATATGCACTCCCTCTTCTTGTTGCTTCCTGCCTCTCCCCTACCCTGACTCAGTGACTTCTGCCACCTTCTGCCTTTGCCCGAGGGTCTGGATACAAGTTGGGTGAAAGTCAGGGTCAGGCACATGCATATAGCACATCCCACGTGCCCAGTTGTGGGATGGATTGGGGGAGGGACCAGGCAACTGTGAGCCTCTGCATTTGCCCTGTGAGTATCCCTGTGCCAGAGCGATATATTAAATAAATAGCAAGCACTCACACAAACTCACTCATATACACACACATGCATGCACACATGTACCATGTGGGGTAGGGGGCCTTTTCCTGGCTTTTTGAGCAAGGAGCTCCACATTCTTATTTTGCTCTGGACCATGCAAGTCCAATAGGTGATTCAGTGGAACTCTCTCTGCCCACAGACATGGCAGACCAGCAATGCCAGAGAATGAATTTCTATCCCACCACAGCCTTAACTAATGGCTGACTGCTGGAATTGGTGGGAGAATTATGTGTTCTACAGTGGCTCCAGAGGTCTCCAGCAGGATTCAGCTCCTTTATTATATGGTAACTTGCTTAATAAAGTGCTCTTATTGGCCACCTTCCCTTCTCTATCTCCCTTCCTCACTTCCTCACTGGTGCTTCCTAAGGTCATCTTCCAAATATACCACTTGGATTTAAATCCTTGAACATGTTTCTGGAGAAACCCAAAGTAAGAGATTCCCAAGCCAATATTTGAGACGTTTCTAATACCCTTGACTAATTGAAAAATAAATATCTCCAAAAGAGTGGGGTCCTTTCTCCCACAGACTTCTCTGTAATTCAGAGGCTTTGGGGTTTGTATTTTTGTATACCTTTTACTACTCAGGATGTATAACCAAACTTAATCATTTCTCCTTTGTTTACTTCCTCCTTCTCTGGTTTGAATGCAAAGGGTTCAAGTTTCCTAAGGGTTCCTCCGCATTCTATAATTCTATAAATCTCCTGTCTTCTTTCTGAAAGAAAAAGAAAAGTTGTTCTATACTTATTACCACAAGAGACAATAATTTTCTGTGGATTTCTGAATTCTGCTATGGTGGTGTTTGATTTTGTTAAATATGACCCTCATATGACAAAAATTACACAATGTATTTCTGATCATTTGTTCTAGAAAACAAATATATTCAACTGAATCTGAAAATGTAATTTCAACATTACTTTCCAGATTTGGGGGAGAAATTGGAAATGGTGGAAAGGTGTAGTGGGTATGGAATTTTTTTAAGACCAAAATGTATTTTATATTTAACTTATTTCTGTTTTAAATCTTTACTTTAAATTTTTATACGATGAAAGTTGGTTATTATTATTATTATTCTGCATCTTCAGGCACTGCTGCTTTCTGCTGACATGAAAGCAAGAGAGTTTAGAGAAGGTGCTATCAGCGTATTGGTCAAACTTCGCATTTTGGGAATGCCTTAGAGAAAAAAATATGACGCTGAAATTTAGTAGTTAATTTCCATCTGCACCCTCTTCCCTCCAATGACTCATGGATTCTTGGCTAAAACTAGCTGCAATCATTGATTTTTTTAAAAAGTTCCCCTCCCTTGCCATGTCTCCTTAACAGATGCAGAATGGATAAAACCAAACTAGGGCTGCTGAAGGAAATTCCAGATCATCTCCCAATGTAAGTACCTTATGCAGACCTCATCCTCTCTAGGAATAACACTGACTAACAAGCCCCTTGACTTTGAGCTATCTGCTCCACCTATCTCCAGTGGTTCTTCAGTTCTAACTATCCTCTATACCTATCCACTTCCTTTTCCCAATTCCTTGTCCTGGTGAAAAGTTCATTCATTCATCCAGGTGTTCATTCTTTTAACAAAAATTAATTGGTAACATACAGTGAGGTTCGATGATCTGTAACTCAAGTACAGCTGTGGTCTGCGGAATGCCAGTATCAGTATCACCTAGGAGTTTGTTAGAAAGGCAAATTCCTCATCCCTGCCATAGACCAATTGAGTCAGAATTCCTGCATCCAGGATCCATGCCGTAACTACCTGTCCAGGTGATTCCTATGCACCCACAGTTGGAGAAGCATTGGTCTTTTTCTGGATTGGGACCCAATAACTGCAGTTCTAATAAGTTTTCAGGTGATGTTGTTACAGCTAGTCCAGGGACCACATTTTCAGAAGCACTGATCTAGAAGTTCAAGTTATTATTCCTGCTACCTAACGAAAGCCTGAGTCTAAATCTCCTCAAATTATAGAGCTTTAACCTCTGCTTTGTCCAAACTAAATCCAATTTTACTGTGAATGTTTCAGTCCCAGCTTGCCAACTCCTAGCTTTTTAAATTTGGTAGCAATTTGAGACAGCTGCCCCTGTACCCTGTTAATATTATTACTCTCATTATTTTTGTTTCACTTTATCTGAAAATCTCAAGGTATGTTCAACTAGGCACAAACTTAAAATTAGATTCTATGAGTTTGAACTATAGATTTACCATATTACCAGTCTAATTTTGAACAGTGACTTACCATTTCTGAAACCTATTTCTTTATCTGCACAATGGAGATGAAATGGACTGGAAGAGATTATGTAATTGAAAGAAGCTAGCAAAAGGTCTGGTATATAGTAGGTGCTCAATAAATGTTATTTAAATTTTTATATCACAGTACTCTTCTTCTCTAATACCATCTAACACCAGGTAATGACATGAGATATGTTAAAAATCATTCGAGAGATTCCGGTTTGGGGGTGGGGGAAATGGGCCTTGGAAAGTGTTGTGGTGCCCACCGAAGTTTCAGAGTGACTTGTGCGATCCATGGCAGTTTTCCTGATGGTTTTTCAATTTTTGCCCGAAACTATGGGCCGTTAGTAGGACTGCGAAGTAAAGAAAATTTCCCGATTTCACCCCTACGAGAATCCGGTGCCCTGGAGTTGTGGTTCCCGCTGTACGGAGAGGGGGCTGCAGGCCCCCGGGTCGCATCTAGGGTCTCTGATTTAAAAAAAAAAAAAAAAAAAAAATCATTCAATTTTTCAATCTTATTTATGTCTTCAGAATGCATTTAGTTTCACTTAAAAATTGATTCAACTTTATTGTCTATATTTTATTCCTCTTTCATTTTGGACCCCTAGGAAGTGTAAAAATGCTAATTTTCCTTTGATTTTTAAAATTACCTGGAGTTGGGCTTCCCTGGTGGTGCAGTGGTTGAGAGTCTGCCTGCCAATGCAGGGGACACGGGTTCGAGCCCTGGTCTGGGAAGATCCCACGTGCCGCGGAGCAGCTGGGCCCGTGAGCCACAGTTACTTGAGCCTGTGCGTCTGGAGCCTGTGCTCTGCAACAAGAGAGGCCGCGATAGTGAGAGGCCCGTGCACCGCGATGAAGAGTGGTCCCCGCTTGCCACAACTAGAGAAAGCCCTCGCACAGAAACGAAGACCCAACACAGCCATAAATAAATAAATAAAAACAAATACTTAAAAAAGTAAAAGTCTATTAAAAAAAAATTACCTAGAGTTTTAAAAGTAAAGCAGACTGTAATAGAATGTTATGTGTATAATAGAATGTGGTAGTTCTAATGTTCAGTTTCCTATATTTCCTCGTCATTTGATGTCAGATAAAAGTCATAGCTAAATGTACCCTAAAATTTCTCATTAGAAAAAAATAGCTTCAACTTTGACGAAAACTTTCATCCAAGCACCTGAAATCCCTTTATAGGCATTAGCTAATTAAACTTTAAAACACCTCCATCAGGACAGTAAGAATTAGAACACATGGGCTAGAACCACATAGGCTAGTTAAGAAATAGGGGCTCATCTATCAGAGTAAACTGCAAAGATTACAGCACGGTCTGTTCATTTCCATCATTTTAATGACTGATGCGGAACTCCAACTTTAAAATGGATTTTAAAATCCTATTTCCATAAAAGTAATGCATGCATATGCTTACAAAAATCAAGTAGGATTGAAAGGGTTATAAGGAATATCAACAATTTCTTTCTCCGTATCTCCCCAACCCTATTCCCTAGAGGCAACCTCTCTTTAGCTACTAGTTTCTGTATTTATAAATAGTATGTTTATTTTGCTATTCTTGATTTACCTATGTTAGATACTCTTTATGCCCTTCTATGATAGATGAGGATTTAGCTATCACAACACAACCACCACCACCCCTCCTCCATTCCTCCCACTAGAGTTATGTCACTTTTAATTAAATAACCTAACCGTGTTGAGAGTATTTTGAGTACATATAAATGTTCACTGCAGAGTCAAGTAATTGTACTATCAGTCAAACAGTTGCACTATGGTTACATTTTCTGTCTTACTCACCTTTTAAGTTTTGTTCCTGGAATCCCTAATTATTTTACTTTGTTCTTGCAGGTTCTTCTTATAACCATTCAATTTTTTTTTTTCTGAAGTCCCGTCATATCAGGTGTTTATCAAATGAGTTTCCCCTCTCTCTCCCATCCTGACCACAGCAAGTTTCCATCTCAACTTTCTGTTTCCTTTGGGGCTGCTGCTCTCTAGACCTGCTGCATCGCTATCCTGGGATGATCCTTGACTACTCTCCTGGGTTGCAGCCCCTGGATTTCATACCTTTCTATTTCCTAGTTTATTCCCTATATTGCTGGAGGCAAATTTTCTGAGTCTTTGCTGACTGAAAATATTTTTCTTCTACTTTCTACCCCACACTTGATAGATACTTTATCTAGGTATAGAATTCTAGGTAGAAAATCATTTTCCATCAGAATTTTGAAGGGATTTATTTGTTGTCTTATAAAGAAAATAAATGACTTACTATGAGAAAATGCAAAGGTAATCAATTAAATATGCCAAGGTCTAGGATGGTATATATATAAGCATATTATATATATATATATATATATATATATATACACACACACACACACACATACACACACACACACACACACACATATATATGAACAAAAGAAAAATATAGATTACATGGTAACAACATTTGGGTTTAAGGCAGGACTGGCTACATAATTTGAGGAGCCCAATGTAAAATGAAATTGTGAGGCCCTTTGTTAATAAATTAAAAATTTCAAAGCAACAAAAGTAGAGCATTAAACCAAGCATGAGGGTCTTCTAAGTGCAGAGTCCTGTACAGTTGCATAGGTAGCACACCTGTGAACCTGGCCCCAGTTTAAGATCTGGCTTTATAGACCATTTTCTTAATCTCCAATCCCTCACTTAACTTCATGGAGCCTTATAGTGCCACTTATAAAACAGGAATAATAATATCTGTCCTTCCAACTATCCAGGGTTGTGGAGAAGTTATGCATAACAAGGTAAAAACAATATGTGTGTAAGTACTATGTAAATCACAGCAGTGTAAAGAAGAGTAGGTATGTGTGGAATATTTTCTTATATCATTGATAAAAAGTGTTAGGTTGGTGTGTGCTTCACTGTGTCCTCACTTATGCATGGATAAATGATGTGCAGAAATTCACAGCTTCAAATATATATTTTAGAGCCAATCTAACACTAGAGTTTTGTACCAGAGAAGCTACAACTTATTGTTGATTATCACATCATTATCTGAAACTCTAAAATAATGGACTTTTAGTTGAAACTTTCTACTAATTTCACCTTACAGATAGCACTTTAGAGTCAGCACTTAAATCTGTCTTAAGTTGTGAAACATGGGTGGTAACTGAGAGTGTGATATATTATTATTCTGCCCTGTGTTTTACCTGGTGTCCCTATTAAAACTATGGGCCTTTACCCAATTTCAAGCTATATTCATTGGTAAATGCGTACAGATGCTTGTTTGGGTGTTTGAATCCTAGATTAGTTACTAATCAGCATCCACAGTTTTATCATAACCCAGCCACATCCATTCATTTACATATTGTCTGGGGCTGCCTTTATACTCCAACAGCCGTTGAGTAGTTGCAACAGAGACCCTATGGCCTGCAAAGCCTAAAATATTTATTATATAGATCTGAAAAGTTTGCTGACCCCCCCTTAGACCATCAGTCCTGACTTCTCAACACATCACCACAACCCAATGAAACTGTCCTAGCACCCTCACATTGTTGCCCCTCTATCTGGAATCAGATCACCCTGCAGTACCTAGCACTCCACCAGTCAAACTTTCCTGTCTCCCCAGCTCCTAATCCCTCCCCCATCTCCTGATATCTGCTGCTGCTCTGGTGGCTCTGACCTCAGCTTCTTGTTAAACCACAACTCACACTTAACCTCTGACATAACATCTGCTCCTGACAATCAGAAAGAAGAGACCTGCAAATCCCATTCAGGTGCAACACCCCACCTCAGGAGCTAATCTAGTAAGAATTTTCAAGTGTTTTCTGGATGCAATTTTGGAAAATTTGGTGCATTTCTTCACAGTGTATATTTTTCACTCCTATCCACTCTGGATATTAAACATCTACTTTATACCTAGCACTCTGTTGTCTAAGAGAGAAAGGGCTAGAAGATGGAGAGAAAGCTGATTTAGGGAAGAGGGAAGGGAGAAAGGAGGGTGGATGAGAGAAAACAATCAAGAAAATGATCCAGTTTAGTGATGGACTGTAAGACACAGGGTGATTGACTGACTGACTAAATATATTAATAGATAAATAAATGGGGGATTAATGAGAGTGATTGCAAAAGACTTTGCTGAGAAGATAGGATCTGAGCTAGCTAGGCCTTAAAGGATGGTGTGGATTTGGAGAGTGCATATAAGGAGAGAGTAGAAAAAATAAATAGGTAGGTGAAATGAGTTCTGTGTCTGAACACCCGCCACCAGGGGTCACAAATTGTGGAGCTGACTCCCTTCCCCTCTCCCACCCTCTGTCACCACTGACCCAGTCCCTGTAGCAATAAACTGCAAAAAGGTACTTCTAATGAGTAAACTAGAAAATGGTGACTCTCTGGCTGAACCAATTACGTAAAGGCACTCTCCTCCAGCGAGGCAGGCAGGCCTGAAGGGCACAAACCTGGGCAGACAGGGAGGACTTTGTCTCCATTTGCACGCTCAGGACCAGACACTATCATGCACACAGTACTACTTGACCAATAATACATTGCAGACCAGAAAAGGGTGGATCCCTAGCTGCATCTTTTGTTTAGACATACTTTGTTGGAAACTTCCAGTGTGTTAAAACGACTTAAATTAATATCTGACAATATGCTCTGTTTGTGAGACCACGGCTAAACAGTTATTCTCATACATTGCTGGTGAGACAGCAAAAATCACACAATCCTCACAGAGAGGAATTTGACTAATTCTAGTGCAGTTACTTATGCAGTTACCCTGACACAGCAATTCCAATTCTAGGCATCTGTTGTAAAGATATACTGGCAAAAATACAAAATGACTTGTGTCTAAGGCTATACTTTAAGAATATACTTTAGAATAGCAGTAAACTGGAAAAAACAAAACTTCTGTTAATAGTAGAGTGGCTGAATAAACAAGGCTTGGCAAACGTTTTCTATAAAAGGCCAAATAGTAAATAGTTTACGCTTTGTGGGCATACGGTCTCTATTGCAATACTCAACTCTGCCATCACAGTACAAAAGCAGCTACAGACGATAAACGAATGAGTGTGTCTATGTTTCAATAAAACTTTATTTGTGGACACTGAAATTTGACTTTTGTATAACTTTTGTGCCACAAAATATTATTCTTCTTTTGATTTTGTTTTCAGCCACTTAAAAACATGAAACTCATTCTAGGCTTGACGTCCATACAAAAACAGATGGCAGGGACTTCACTGGTGGCGCAGTGGTTAAGAATCCACCTGCCAATGCAGGGGACAGGGGTTCCATCCCTGGTCCGGGAAGATCCCACATGCCGCAGAGCAACTAAGCCCGTGCACCCCAACTACTGAGCATGCGCTCTAGAGCCCGCGAGCCACAGCTACTGAGCCTGTGTGCTGCAACTACTGAAGCCCGCGCACCTAGAGCCCATGTTCAGCAATAAGAGAAGCCACTGCAATGAGAAGCCCGCGAACTGCAACGAAGAGTAGCCCCTGCTTGCCACAACTAGAGAAAGCCGGCACACAGCAACAAAGACCCAATGTAGCCAAAAAAAATCAGAAAAAAAAAAACAGACGGCAGGCTAGATTTGGCCCTCAGACTGTAGTTTGTCAATACCTGGAAAAACTATAGTATATAACAATGTTATCTTATATAGTTAGATAAAGAAATGAGGAAGATATCTATATACGGATATGGATCCAAACTGTGTTAAGTGAAAAAAACAAGGGGCAGACCAGTGTTTATAGCGTGCTATTGTTTATGTAAGAAACTGAAAGAAATATGAGTACATATGTATAATGTTTATGTTTTCAAAAAGAAATGATGGAAGGATAAACCAAACACTAAGCAGTTACAAGAGGAGGGACCGAACAGGGTGATGTGAACAGAAATGGGAGAAAGACTTCTGTGAATATAACTTATATTGTTTGGACTTTGAAATATAGTTTCGACATAATTGACAAACAAAATGAAGTCACAAAGAAAAAAATTGATTTAGTAATCCACTTTTTAAAATGGAGATATTTTACAAAGAATCTACATTTCCTTTCTCTTGAAATATTGAAAGATCTGTCTGGCATCACTGAGTCTACCTTCCCACATGGCAGCCCTCCAGAGGAAGCCACGTTTTAGCAACTTCCTTTTCAGTAAGACATATATTCTGTGTAGGTATTTAAGTTTGCAACTTCTGCCCCAGGAGAAGCAACTGAATTAATACTTGATGCTTAGTATGGTGCTAATAGAAAACTATTCAGTATTTTGAGCACAAGCATGAAATGATAGAAGTAGTATTTCAGGGAGATTAACCTGTCAGTGTTATGTGTAATGATTAGGAGTGGGGAAGAGCCTGATTCCAGGCGACAGAGACAGGTTTCCGAAGGGACTGTCCACGAGGCCTGCCCCACTCTCAGACGTACTTAACGCTGCCCTGGGCATGGATCCCACGGGCCTGCGGCGTCAGATACATCGCTACCATTCAGGTGAAGCTCGGCCTCAAATCCTGGACCCCGAGGACCTGCTGAAGCCAGCGGCTTGACCACCTCCTCCGCAGGAGCTCCGGCCGAGCTTGGGAAGGGGCCACTCTGCTGGGACTGGGGAGCCGGTGTGCCCGCCACCCAGGCCATGCTTGTTAGGACTTGTGGGTGGCCACGTGGCTCCGGGCCGGGCAATGCGTCGTGGCCAAGTTGGGGCATGGGAGTGTCCACCCTCAGGCACCCAGGCGGTCAGGAGGGGGCCCCCCCCCCCCAGCCTCACTTTTCCCCATCCTGCACCCAGTGCTTTGCGGAGATGAGAGCTGGGGTGGGAGGCAGGCTCGGGGTGGGGGACTGAGCCTGCGGCTGTGAAGCTGCCAGGGCATCGCCGCGCCCTTGCCTTCTGAGGCCACGCCCACTGCGCCGAAACCACAGCTCGAACGGTGGAGGTGCCTGGGAGTCGGGCGTCCCTCCTCAGAGCCAGAAAACAGTCAGTGTGCAGCGAGCAGCCTCAGAAAACCTCCACAAGGTGCCTCAAGCCTGATGGCCGCCCACCGCTCCTCTGCCAGGCTCGGGCTCAGATCTTGAACTCAGGCTACGGGGTGTAGATGGAATTTTATTTTAATGAAAAGACAAGTGGTGTGTCTCTAGCAGGTGGCGCGAGAGCAACACCAAGGTGAGATAAAAACCAGCTTTGCTTAAAAAAAAAAAATTGCCCAAGCTCTCTAGGTATAGGTCCTGGACTTGAATCCATTTCTCCTGTCCTGTACTGCCTCCTTCCTCTCACAGCACGTTAACTTAGGTCAATTGATTCAGTTCTGTGCATCCTTGGCCTGTGTCAACAAAAAAGCAAATATGTTAAAATGGGATGATTTCTGTAGTCCCTTCCAGATCTCAGATTCTGTCAGCCAGGGAACTGTGCTTCCATGTGTGGGAGTGGGTCTGGGGAAGAGGTAGTAGTATTTGGTTCCAATTCTCCCCACACCCCTTTCCTTTAACTGTAAAGCAAACAAGGAAGTAGAATATATTTGATCTGGCATGCCTATAGAAATTAGACTGTAGCTGGTCCCAAAAATGGCTTCTAGGGTCACCTTGTATGTCACTGCAGACACTGGAAGGCTCTCGTGATGTCTCATCTTTTGCGAGTAGACTAGCCTACCACCTTTCACCTTACACCCAACTACTTCCTTAGGAGAAGGGTTTTTAGTTAACGAAATACATACACCGGCATAAATACTCAATCTTGAAGCTCTGCTTGTTTCCAGAGCATTCAAGCTGTTAGTAGCTGTTGGAGCCATCATTCCTACTTCATGTGAGTATAGTTTTAGATAATTCCCTTTGTACAAATTAAATAGCTTCTTTATGGATGCCTTACTTCTCTCAATGGGGATAATTAGATCACATTTTCCTTTCAGCCCGGGAGAAAGATCCTGGAGAAGCTTTAGAAAAATTGGTAAGTCACTCTTTCTTTTGTATTTCCTCAACTCCATGGCTTATATTCCCCCTCATATAAGGAAGACTCCTTTTCAATATATTCTCCAATTTTGAGAAAGACAAACTGCCAGGAGCTGAATTGCTGTCCTGTGGCCAACAGGCAATTCCCGGCTTCTAACCTCCGGCTCTAACTTCTCTGTGTACCTCTTTGAATTGTGAAGATTAGTGACATAGTGGATCACTGTGGGCTGTCCTGCCTTATGAGAAGACCTTTGGGTACATGTACCTTCCTCTTTATTCCCTGAGCCAATGACCACACAGAGCAGGAATTCTTAAGATCAAAGACATGCCTCAAACATCAAGTATTATAATCTTTGTAGAGTGTAACACGAAATCCAGTATCCTAGGGACAAAATAAAATGGGAGGTACCATCCTCGAATATCTAGAACTCATTTGTTAAACAGGACCCCAATAATGGTTAACATATCTGAGGTAGCTTATTTTAAACCTAGGAGAGTAACTCAGAGTACGGTTTATAAAATTAGAAATCACATTTGCAAAAATATTACTAATTCTACTTACTCCACATGTTCAATATACATGTGCACACATGCATACGCTCTAAGAGAAAAAAAATCAAAAAAATATTCCTTCAAATACACTTATTTTTTTTTTTTTATATTTCACGGTAATAACCACAGCTATCAGGACAGGCTACTCGGGAACCTCAAACGCATCAATCAGTTTCACAGTTAGCATCACCACCTTTCTCCGGGGACCACTTTGTATGAGGTAGAATGTGCCCCTGTTCTCACCAGGGCAGACAAAGGGAGCTGAATAGAGAGGATGAGAGCGGGCCAGCCTGTTCTCCATGGAAGAGCAGGGAGGGGAGAATTACTCAGCACTCACTCTTCCACCTGCTTCCCAGATGCCTCTTAAGACTGTTTTTGCATTCTGTGTCTTTTCCTTCTAAACTTGGACTGTTTGCATAGATCAGCAAAAAGATGTCTCTAACCTTACCACAAACACTGGATAATTAAGTTGGATTTTCAAGAACTCCTTGACACCACTTTCTCTGGACCAGATTTTCAGGTTTGGGATCTGAAACTTCGCTTTTTAATTTTTTTTTTTTTTTTTTTTCCTCATCTTTTGGCCACGTAGCGCGGCATGTGGAATCTTAGTTCCCCCACCAGATATTGACATTGGAAGCGCAGAGGCTTAACCACTGGACCGCCAGGGAAGTCCCTGAAACTTCGCTTTTTAAATTGCTCTTTTCCTCTTCTCTTTTTCCCTTCTCTCTGTACCATTTTTCTACCTCCCAATTTATAGAAGAGGGAAATATGTGAATAAATATGGAATATATTCACTAAAAGCATTATCTGTTCTTTGCTTTTATTCATTTGTTCATTTAACAAATATTCTTTGAATGCATCTATATATTAGCTAAGTGCTGGGTATATATGTAGTAGTCAACCAAATAGACAAGGTCATAATGAAGCTTATACTCTTATAACACTAAATCAAATAAATATTTGCTATGTGAAGAAATAACCAGGGGTAACTAATTTAGGATGTAGGGTCAGAGAAGGCTTCTCTGAGGGAGTAACACATAGGAACATCATATAAACAGTAACATCATATGAAACATGAAAAATATTTGATGATGATTCTAGATATTCTGGACAAATTATTCTCCTAATTCTTATGATATTAAAAAATACCCCTGAGCATATCTACATATTTGCGAAATAAATGTCATGGAAAGTTGTGAACATTTATTTGTAAGTAGAGGTCTATTCATTTTTCTAGAATTTAAACCGGTTTCATCCAGCAAACTTGCATTTTTCTAGTATTATGAGAGAAGAGCCCAGATAAAAATAGTTCTTTATTTGATGTCAGTGGGGCTTACTAAATAGAGTAGTAAAGGTAAAAGCAGTGAACCAGATGTACTTAGATGTGTAAGGAAAGAATTTAAAATCTCAATATGAATGAGAGAGGGAATCTGCTTAATACTATAAACAGACTCAAACCCTTCTCCGATTACACCTTTGCAAGCAATTGCCAAGGAAAGAACATACAAACATGAAGGAGGAGTTTTTCTAGACACTATCTTGGTTAAACTTTAGAACTTTGTTATAAATCCATGAAATACAGTCTGCCTCAAAGTAGGCCCACAATTGGACCCACCTTCAATGAAATTACTGAATTAACAAGATAACACATTTATAACTTGCTTTCTCATTTATAAAATGGTTAATTAACATACCACCTGATTCTCAAAACAGATCTTTGAAGAAAGTATTATTATCCCCATTTTAAAGAAGAAATGGAAGTTAGGTGATATGCATATAGTGAATTAGTGAGTGGGGAAAATGAGCTTCGAAACTTGATTTTTCTGACACCAAAGCCTGTGGTCTTGGTGCTGAATCACACTGCTAACATGATTCTGAGGCACTTGTGACTGGCGCCTGCAGAAGCAAACTTGGCTCAAATGAGATCCACACCTGAGACTCTTAGATTCATTTCTGCCATGAGTGTCTTTTGGAAAGAAGGATGCAAAAGAAAGAGGACAAAGGTCTCTGAGTAGAGTGAGAACTTGCAAGCACGCTGAGAACTTTTCCTCCCAGAACAATATTTAGTGGAAAGTGTTCTTCACAAGCCTGATTTGCTCTTTAGAGACCTAAAATCCTAAAAAGAGGTAGGTCCCAATAATTCCAATATTTAAAGAAAAGCAAGTTCCTGCCGTCAAGCAAGATGATAATAATTACAGTAATAGTAATATAATAATAGCGATGTGGAAAATAGGACACTTTTACTTATTTTGTCTCCATTATTCTGAAATAATTCCACTTTAGAAAACTTAAGCATCCTTGAATTATTTTTCATCCCAGAGTATTTAGGTAGAATATAGCCAATTTCTAATTTTATGAAAAATGATTTTCTAAAGTCACAATAGCTATGCTTGACTGGCGTTGCTGGTTGACCAACCCTACAATCATTTCTAAAAATGATTCTTACAGAAGGCTAAAAGGCCCATCCCAAGAGTAGATATTATACATAACCCAGTCCTAGCCAAGGAAACATGAGGAAGGTCTCTTGGAAGGTTTTTGGGAGGGGTTTCAGTATACTGTTGAAGAGATGTTGTTCACGTCCAATTCTCTCTTCTTCTTGCCTTTAATTTGGCTGTAATGTCTGGAGCTGTCGCAGCCTTTTTGTGACCACAAGCATTGAGGTTATGAGGATGAAAAGGCAGAAATCTATGTAGACCATGGCAGAAAGACTGAAAGAACCTAGGCCTTAGATGTTGTTAATTAGCTGAACTAACATCAGCAATTGGCTACTTCAGCCTTTCCGTTACATGAGAAAGTAAATCCCTCTTTGTTTGAGCTACTGTACCTGAGATTATCTGTAATGTGCAGCTGAAAGTATTCAACGGATAACATTGTGTAGCTTTGAGCTAGTTACTTAAAGCATTTGAACCTAAGTTTCTTTGTGTATAAAACATAAGATGGTTGAACACTTTTAGATCTAAGAATTCTCTGATTCAAAAAGTTCATTGGCCTTATTGTATTCAGAAACAAATTTTTATAAAAAGATACTGTACCCATTTCTCTCTTTGTTTTCAATTTTATAAATAGCACTATCTTTGTAGTGTTATGGAGATATGAAACAGCACATATTTTAAACATATTTTTCTGTTGTTTAGTGTTTAAATGGTTATATCATTTTAATGCAAAGTGTTTCATGTTTTCATAATTCTTCACAAGTGTGAGTCCTAGTCGATGCAATGGGAATATTCCACTGGACTCATATGGAAGGCCAAAATGCATGATTTATACTTTCCGACACAGACACATAACTATTGGCCTATCACAGAAGAGTATCTATTTTTTTTTTTTTTTTTTTTTTTTTTTTTTTTTTTAAATGGACTCTATTGGTGATGAAGAGTGAGGTTAGCATTTTTTTTTTTAATTTATTTATTTATTTTTGGCTGTGCTGGGTCCTCGGTTCGTGCGAGGGCTTTCTCTAGTTGCGGCAAGTGGGGGCCACTCTTCATCGCGGTGCGGGGACCGCTCTTCATCGCGGTGCGCGGGCCTTTCACTATCGCGGCCCCTCCCGTTGCGGGGCACAGGCTCCAGTCGCGCAGGCTCAGCAGTTGTGGCTCACGGGCCCAGCCGCTCCGTGGCATGTGGGATCCTCCCAGACCAGGGCTCGAACCCGTGTCCCCTGCATTAGCAGGCAGACTCTCAACCACTGCGCCACCAGGGAAGCCCGAGTATCTATTTTAAGAGGACTAAGACTTAATTACAAAAGGCCTATCAATTAGGGTCTTACTCTGAGCCCAGCACATGGAAAATACCTTTTCCAATTACAACTTCAAAGAAGTCTTTCTATTGTTGCTATTTAAAGATGACTGGGAGGTCACACTTGGTCTCTGAAAAGGAACAATCTCCCTAAGCAAAAGAATGAAAGTAAGGAATTTTAAAAGCACTTTCGAAGTAGATTTGCAACAACACACTTGCAAGGAGGGAATGTTACCTTATTTTCAATAGGAGACTATATTATCATAACAAAAACTATTGTGTCTTCTCACACATAATTTTAAGAGTTTTAAATGATATGGGACTTCCCTGGTGGCTCAGTGGTTAAGAATCCGCCTGCCAATGCAGGGGGCACGGGTTCAAGCCCTGGTCCGGGAAGATCTCACATGCCGCGGAGCAACTAAGCCCGTGCACCGCAACTACTGAGCCTGCGCTCTAGAGCCCACGAGCCACAGCTACTGAGCCCACGTACCACAACTACTGAAGCCCGCGTGTCTAGAGCCCATGCTCCACAACAAGAGAAGCCACTGCAATGAGAAGCCCGCGCACCCCAATGAAGAGTAGCCCTGGCTCGCCACAACTAGAGAAAGCCTGCGTGCAGCAACGAGGACCCACCGCAGCCAAAATATTAATTAATTAATTAATTAATTTTTAAAAAAGAGTTTTAAATGATAGAAGGGTCTTAGCTCCATCTGAAGATTATATTCCTGAGAAATTACACTTATTTTCAATCTTAAAAATTTGTATTTTAAAAAAACAATTCTAGTGAGCAGAATTTTTCAGAGTATAATATTTGGGCTGAAAAACTTAATGTTATTACTTTTGTGGGCTCAATTTTTTAACAGGTTAATATGTCAAAAATAGCTAATACACAGTCTTTCTGCTCTTAAACAGTTCAATAGTTACAAATCAGCATGATTCAGGATGTAGTTCCACTACTAATTTTGGCTTAAATGGTGGTAGAATAAAGATTCGGTTTGGTATACTACTCCTTTTTAAGTTCCTTTTAAAAAACTCTCAAAACAGATTCATATTATACTGGATTTAACATGAGTAATAAATAAGTAAAAAAGAGTTTACACTAAGCTGACAACTTGTTTAGAGCTTTTTATAGACGGAGCTTAAAGCAGTCAGAATCTCACAAAATTTCTGAGAACCAAAGAAAATCAAATAGAATTTGTGCTGCTTCTGTGTAAGCAAGTCCTTGTAAATTTGTTCTTGTCTCTGTTTGACAGATGATGGCAAACAGTAAAATGGTACTTATCCCTACTGGAGTGGCATTTCCAGGCAGCTTGCTTAATTACCCATTCTTTTTTTTTTTAATATTTTATTTATTTATTTATTTATTTATTTATTTATTTATTTATTTATTTGGTTGCACCGGGTCTTAGGTGCAGCAGGCAGGCTCCTTAGTTGCAGCACATGGGCTCCTTTGTTGCGGCAGGCAGGCTCCTTAGTTGCGGCATGCATGTGGGATCTAGTTCCCTGACCAGGGATGGAACCTAGGCCCCCTGAATTGGGAGCACAGAGTCTTATCCACTGCATCAGCAGGGAAGTCCCCTAATTACCCATTCTTAGAGTGTCCTCCAACTCACAGAGATCATCTCTTCCTATTGAAACAGGAGGGAAGGGGGCAGGGCACAACCTTTAAAAGAATGACATAGCCCTTGAGGATCAGACATAAACTGGTTAGAACTGACTAGGCCCAAGATGGCGGAAGTTTCCAGTAGTCCTTGAGCCTCATTATACACTCACTGTAATACATTAGCATCTAAATGACACACCCACCAGCGCCATGACAGTTCTGAGGCTGACCATAAAAGGACAAAAAGTAGGCAGTAGTCCAATTCCTGGAAATCCCTGCCCCTTCCCCAAAATAGCTGGAATAATCCTCCCACTCATTAGCCTCTGAAATTACCCAGTCCATAAAAACTGTCTATAAGAATCTCTTTTAACTGGGCCCTTTCTATCTCTCTAACCTCTTATACCATTCTCCTATTCTGTATTAGTCAGTATACAGCCAGAAAAACAAAACCCAAGGATCATTATAGTGGTGAGATATTACCTGAAAATCAGGAAGCTGCTCTCTTCCCTGGTCTGGAGCCCACCAGTCTTCACTTCTCTTTGATACACTGGAGATATTATACCTGTTTCTACTGTGGTTGGAACTAAACAGGCACTTGTCTTTCTGTAGATGCTGCTAAAACCTTTACTGACTACTAGGGCCCAGAACCTACTACCACTTCTGTTGCTGCTACCAGAGGCTCCACCAGAAGTGGAAAAAATGGCTTCTTCATTTCTTCTACTCTAAATGTCCTACCAATGCTGCATGGTGTCAGAAATTAACGGGAAATGTGCTGAAAAAGGAGTCTTCAAAATGTAGTTTTCTGGCTTCCAGCCCCTGTGATTTAGAGAACACAGAAGGTCAGGAATGGAGCCAAGAGCTACACACAAATAATTGGCACATGTGGGCTTTACACCGAACCCTTTCAAGACACACATACACATTCATATGGTTTTCATAAGGTTAATACCAATTTATTTTCTGGGTCTCAGCTTAAATAAGAGTTCACCAATCAAGCTCTTTTTCACCCCACATATTGATTTGGGTCCCCTATTATATACTCTCAGGCACCTCGTACTTTTCCTCACATTAAGAAAATTGTCACAAAAAAATTGCACAATTTTTCATTTAATATCTGTGTCTCCTATTAAACCAAAAAATCCTTTAAAAAAAAGGACTTCTATGTCTTCTTTATTGATACCTCTCCATTGCATGGAGTACAGATCATCTGAATAAATATTTACTGACTAAATGAAATATATCTTCTATCATAGCATTTGAAAGGGTAGTTCCTTCACTCATTGTCAATAATCCTTCTAGGATAAAATATTTAATAGTTCTGAAAGATTATTTTATCATTAGGCAAAGGGTCAGTTTCTCAGGGATTTCTCTCATGTTGTTATACATACAGAGTTTGGCAGAAATGACATTTTAGTTTCTCTAGGTGAGTTGTAATAGAAGTATGAATGCCTAGATCTTTTTCAATAATGTAGTATATTTCACAGTAATTTAAGTAACCATGGAGATAGTTATGGAATTAGATTAAAAAAAGACAAATTAAGGAATTAAATAGATGGAATTTCTATGAAATGTACAAAAGACAGAGTAAAAAAAAAAACAAAGAAAATTATGAAGCAGAAGAAGGGAGGGAAGAAAAAAAAAAAGAAAATTATAAAGATTCCCCCTCCAATCTTGAGGTTCTAGCCATCTAGTTATAGAATCACATATGAAAACAACATCAAAACATTTATTTACCCAAATATTCACGTACATTTTATACCAAAATAATATTTTCAAACACTGAATTGGAACAGCTTAGAATTAAAGTATTTGATCATGAAAGGGATAGAGCTGATTTTTCTTGACAAACTGGCTTGTAGCTTTCTAATTTAGTTCCATTCATTAGGTCAACACTTTTGTTTGGCGTTTTATTCCCATAACAGAAAGACTGTAGGGTACAAAAGGGCAGCAGAGTTATCAGCAGTCTGTTGTCTTTAAAGCTGGATTCCTGATTCTGAAACTGGATTTTAAGAATTCTAATACTCAAAGTGTTTGATCTTTTTTCTAAGAGGTGAGTCGTATTTACACTCTTCCATCCTCAGCTGCTTAGAGTATAACAAACAATCCATAGGTTCCATTTGTGGGGGAGGGAGGACATGAGGTTACTGTCAACAGACTTTTAAATTATTGCTCTGGAGAGGAAAGGGTCACAAAACAAGTTAAACTGGAAGGTGACTGATACAATTCATCTAGGAGCGCTTCAGTTTTTTTTTCAGGGAAATAAGCAACGTTATCCAATGACAATGCATAGGCTAAGGAAAGGGATGGAGGCCTGAGGATAAAGGAAAAACATTGGAGCCATCACTGTACAGGTTTCAATAAGGATGGTTATAAGACTGTTGAACAGCTTTGAGAACCCAAGGGGCAGTTTGATACCATGAAATTTCAGGAATTGTATCTTGTGCCCTGTTGAGATTTTATCAAGCAACTCCTGATCTCTTGAAATGGAGCAGGACTCTCTGGGGCCCTCCTGAGTACAAATCCTTTCCCTTTCCCCCATTTCTTGTTTGTAGGAAATAGGCTTCATTCAGCCTCCTTGACCTTCCCTGAGCTCCAAAGAGCAGATTCAAACAGTTGCTTATCAGGGAAGGGAGGGAATGCAGAAAGAATGGAAGAGCAGTCAAGAAACAATAGTGCAGGAATGGGACAGGGTCCTGGTTCCTCTTCAAGGGATATACATAACATTTATCTTTGAGTTCTGCAGGAACTAAGGCCCCCACCAATGTGGAGGATGGTAACTTCAGCCTGAGCACAAGATTCATGGAACACCGCCCTGTTACCTCACCACCACCCAATCAGAAGGAAGTCTGCACACAGTGGAAGATAATGAAGACTGTGACCTCCTCCCCAAATGATTCTCCCTTCAAAAACTTTCATGGTCGAACAGAATCTTCAGAGTTGGTTTTTGGACACAAGTCCACCTTCTCCCCAGGTTGCTAGGCTCAATAAAACAACCTCTCCTTTTCCAACCAACAACTGTCTCTTGAGTACTGGCTTTCGAGTGGTGAGCAGCACTTCGGTAACAAGATGGCAGGAATGCTGAGTGTTGTTAGTGAGGGCTAGCGAAGCAAACAAAGGCTGGTGAGTGCATTATTGAGAAGTTTACCATGGAGTCCAGTCTGGATAGGAAGGCAGAAAAGCCAGAATGAGAGTAATGGATTTGGAGATAAGTGTTAGAAAACAAAACTTGGAAGATGAAGAGTAAATTCAATAATGATGGTAAACTGGTAGGAAAACAGTAAGCTAGTTTAGTAAAAGCTCTTCAGTGAGAAATTCCCACTGAGACCAAAGGTCCACAGGAGGTTGGAAAGTATTGATGTTGTCAAGGTCCTCAAGTAGTAGAATGTAAAAAGTGTACACAGAAATTCAAAAGAAGACAGGTTGTTAAATGATGTCTGTAGAGCAATGATCTAGAAGTAGATACACCTAGCCCTGTTCCAGGCAGCACAGGTTGAAGAAGTAGAAAAAAAAAGAGCTTTCTATAGAAGAGGAGGCAAAGATTCTTAAACTTTAGAGAAAAATTCATGTTTTATTTAGTTCAAGAAGGTAGAAGTATTAAAAGTAAGGATATGGGGATGTTAGTTCATGATGGAACAGGGGTCCTAAAGAGTCTCATGAAGAAAACAAACAGACTGGTCAGGAATGGAGTGGGCCTAGGGTGGTGTTAGGGAAAGCTAGGTAAGGTGGTTAGAAGTAATGCTGAGTTTTATGTTAAGGTCTTTGAGTGTTGGTCAAAAGAATTAAGGTAAGGTGAAGGGGAATTGTATTCATAATTAGCATAGGTCCTAAGGATTAAGGACCCAGCCCCACAAGACGGCCCCCCTTTCAGATGCCCATCACAAGGTCCAGGTTGTCAACTGTACTTCTGACCAATCAGCTATAAATTGAGCATTTCCATGACCCCCTCCTGGGGTTCAATAATTTGCTAGAAGGGCTCTCAGAACTCAGAAGAAACACTTAATAGAATTTACTACTTTATTATTAAGGATACAACTCAGGAATAGCCAAATGGAAAAGTTGTATAGGGCAAGATCTGTGGGAAGGGGGACAGAACTTCCATGCTGTCTCTGAGTACATTACCCTCCCAGCACCCTCACATGTTCACCAACATGGAAGCTCTCAGAGTTTAGAGTTTTAATAGAAGTTTCATTAAGTTTGTTACCAAGTCCAAGCTTGCTCTGCTTGCTGCACAACAGGCCAATAAATCAGGAGATAAGGTGTTGAGGCAAGGAATAGCGACTTTATTCAGAAAGGCAGTCGTCTGAGAAGATGGAGGACTAATGTCCTAGAGTACCATCTTATGGGGTCTGGATGCCAGTTTCTTTTACAGAACAGAGATGGGGAAGAGGTGAGGAAGTAAAGTAAATAGGCCATATGTCTTGCAAAACATCTCCTGGTTTGGCCAGCCTCAGGGAGGGGATGTGTTAATTTCTTCTTTCTTGCAGCCATTCACAGGTGGGCAGGGTCAGAATGTTTCCCTGTGAGCTAAAAAGGGCACTTTAGTTTAACATTTAGGCAGAGGGGCAGGGTTCCCCGAGGGAGGCCATTATGTATGCTTATAGCTATAGACAGCAGTCCTTTAGTGATTATAGTAACAAAAAGCAACGGAGAGCAAAGGTTAAAGTAAGAGAAACAGATCCAACATGGAGTCAGATTTTGTTCTTCCCTGTTACAAGCTGACATAATTGATGCTATCATTGGCCATTGATGATTAAGTCAGTCTCCAGCTTCTCTCCCCATCCTGGAGGTTGGGAATGGGGTGGGGCTGAAACTTCCAACCCTCTAATCACTGGGTTGGTTTCTCTGGCAACCAGCCCAAATCCCCCAGTCACCTCATTAGCATAAGCACACAAATGGTTGAAAGGGGCTTATTATAAATAACAAAAAGCACTCCTCTCACCCATGTCATTCAGGAAATTCAAAGCATTACAGGAGCTCTGTGCCAGGAACTGGAGAGTAGAAGATCAAATGTGTATTTCTCATTATGTCACAATTAGTTTTCTACTATTGCTGTAACAAATTACCACAGACTCAATGGTTTACAACAACACAAATTCATTATCTTTCAGTTCTCTACATCAGGAGTAGAGCACAGGTCTGGCTAAAATCAAGGCATGAGCATTCCTTTCTGGAGGCTCTAGGGGAGAATCCATGTCTTTATCTTTTCCATCTTCCAAGCACTGCCAAATGCCTTGTCTTATTGTCCCTTTCCTCTATCTATAAAGCCAGTAACTTTGCATCTCTCTGACCATTTTTGCCCACTATGCAGCAAAGCCAATCTGCTAACACCAGGTTGTGGTGAAGGAAAGTACAGGCTTTACTGCAGGGCACCAAGTAAGAAGAATGGGCAACTCATACCACTCAACTCTTTTCCCTCCCTTCCATTCAATAATTATTTATTGATTAATCATAATATAAAAGAAATGGTACCGGATATTTCAGAAACCTGAGACACATCCATAAGAATCAAAGGAATAATATAAAGTGGAAGTAAATTATAAAATTTGCCCAATAATTAAAAAAAACATCAGTTGTGTTATTTCAACCTTTGCCATTTGATCTTCCCCCACCCATTTTCTGTCTTCTTTTAATATCCCTCTGCTTCTACGCATATTTTCATTACTTTTTTTGAGTGTTTCTCTTTCCATCCCTTTTCATCCTCTTACTCATGTGTCTTTTGCCTCCTATTTCCCTCGGTTTCCTATATTACTATCTTTTAGCACACATTCAAACCACTGTGGGAAAAAACTATTTTGTTCTAAAATACTAAAATTCCCCTGAATTCATTTTCTCCTTTCCATCCACTTTATCACTGCTCAAGTTCACACTTTCATTCTCTCTTCTCCCTACAACTTCCTTACTAAATTTCTGCTTCTAACTCTCCTAAATCCCCTGACAACCCATCCATCCTCACCCTTACACTGTTCTCTGACTTTTTTAGCAAACCTAATCTTGTCATTCCCCTACTCAAAGTTCTTCAATTGTTCACATGACATACCAGATAAAATCCAAACTTCTTTATAAGGTTTAAAAAAATTCCTTCCTACCTATCTAACTTCATTTTTACCTTTTCCCCTAATTTCCCTTTGCATGTTACCCTCTGGCAGCACAGAAATACTTGTGGTTTCATCATTCTCTGTCATGCCTCTGTAACCTTCCATCTGTCATTCTTATATCCCCTCAGCTGCTTTTATGCCATCCATACGGCAAACTCCTAGTCATTATTTAAAACTGTTCAAATACTACTCAGCCATTAAAAAAGAATGAAATCTTGCCATTTGTGACAAAATGGAGAGACCTTGAGGGTATTACATTATGTGCAATAAATCAGATGTAGAAAGACAAATACCATATGATTTCACTCAAACATGGAATCTAAAAAAAAAAAAAATTGTATGGTGATGGATGGTAATTAGACCTTTGGTGGTGATCAATTTATAGCATATACAGATGTCAAATTATAATGTGATACACCTGAAACTTATATAATGTGATACACCAATTTTACCTCAATTAAAAAAAAACAAGGGGGGCTTCCCTGGTGGCACAGTGGTTAAGAATCTGCCTGCCAATGCAGGAGACACAGGTTCAAGCCCTCGTCCGGGAAGATCCCACATGCCACGGAACAACTAAGCCCGTGCGCCACAACTACTGAGCCTGCATTCTAGAGCCCGCGAGCCACAACTACTGAAGCCCACGTGCCTAGAGCTGGTGCTCTGCAGCAAGAGAAGCCACCACAGTGAGAAGCCCGCGCACCACAACGAAGAGTAGCCCCCGCTCTCTGCCACTAGAGAAAGCCTGCTCACAGCAACAAAGACCCGACACAGACAAAAAAAAAAATGACTGTTCAAGTGTTGCCTTTGCTGTTAGGGTTTCTCAGTCTCTTTTAGGCAGACCTGAGACTCATCCTCTGCTCTTTGCTATAGTGTACATCCCTCCACTGTTTGCAAGAATACTATTATTGGTATTTGGGGTCAGGACTTGAGTTTTTCCATTCCCAACACCTAACATAAACTTCAGCACATAAGAGCTCAATCATCTTTGCTCGATTGCCCTACCCTTTTATTTAACCTACCTGAATATCAGTGCCTAAAACTGTATTCTTTGGAACTCTAGTGCCTCTACAAAAGAGTTGTATATTATAAATAGAGTTAGCCTTTAGATAGCTATGTGATGTATGTTTTCATTGTAGGTTTAAGAGAGAAGTCCAATTCTTCTTTTCCCAAGTAATCCTCTTATCTTTTAGTTTCATAATGATTCTCAAGGGCAATCAAGGTCTGTAAAATAAATCTCCTAAACAACCTAATATTTCAAATTTCTATTTGTCTTTACCATGATCTAGATCAGGAACATCAACCAAAAAAAACCAAATCATATGTATATATGACTAACACACCAGCCTAATTACCTCCAAATTTACTTCTTTCAAACCCGCCTCTGCTTAACTTGGATTATTTTCAATGAAATAGAACAAATTTTGCTCATTTGCCTTGTTGCTTTTATTTCTATTAATTGACAGATTGATGTGGGCTCTGTGATTTTAAACAGTTTGACTTAGAGAAAAATAACTGTTATAAGGGAAAGTTTTGGGAAATAGTCACCGAAAAATAGAGCATCAATCAAAGTTCAATCAGGAAAACAGAAACTATATTATGTCACCTAGGGAACTTAATAATAGGGTATTGTTACACAGGGCATGAAGGGGAGGTTCCATGCCAAAAAGGGGAACACTGAGGTGATTCAGAGATATGTAACGTAGGAAGCCGTTACCACCTTAAAGCTGGGGAAACAAAGGGAAAATTTGGGGTTATTAGAACTAAGAAACTCAGAGGACAGATCTCGCTGGCTAGGGCATGGATCTTTGGGAAGTAGGCATAGCCTAGCTGGTGCTGGTAACTCTGAGGTGTTGTGATGAGTCTGGTTCTTACAATGTAAAGGTGGGAGGCTGGAGCCAACTGCTGATGACAGGAAGACGGGCTATTGCCGCTGAGGTGATGCTGATAGCAGGAAGCAAACAGAAAGGAACAAACGTCTTCTCCCCAACTCCTACCTACCACCCTCCCTCTAATGACTTCTGTTGATCGAACCTATCGATAGCTGGCAAAGAAGACATATGTTTGCACAGCCCCAGCCCCAGTATTAAGAGTGAATATGGAGTGGCGAGATGATAGCTTAATAAGTAGCACTAACAGCAATTAAATCAAGAGTGTTAAGCCATGGTCAGTTAGAGTAACCATCTTGCAGCTTGAAAAATTCAACATGATCATATACTCAAGACCTTAAAAAATTAATATTCTTCTGTTGAGTCTGTCTGCCATTAGATATGCACTGGAGTATGCTATGTCACTATAGTTATCATTTAATCATCCAATCTGGGAGCTATATGGCAGATATGGTTCTAGGTGGTTAGGTTTCAACAGTGAAAAAGTAAATAGGTCCCTGCCCATCTTTGGGGAACTTTCCTTCCAGTGAAGGGAAAACAGACAATATATAAAGATATAATGTGTCACATGGTGAATGCAATGGAGATAATAAAGCAAGTTGTGTGTGGGGGAAATAGGGATTGGAGATGGGGGCAGCTCTTTCATATGGGGTGGTCATAGATGATCTCAATGATAGAAGGCAATTTGAGCAAAGATCCAAAGGAAATAAGAGGGAGAAAGCAGTATGAATATACGGGGGAAGATCTTTTCAGTAGGAAATAGCTGTATTTGATAAAAGTGGGTGGACTTTTTTGTGGGTTTGCAGCTTGTTTTTAACTATTTGCATAGTTCTGCTATAAAAGACTGTGATTCTAGCTGGGTAACATCAACTTACTGTCAAATATAGTACCAATTCAAATATTCCACAAAGCATTGCTCATCTCTTCCACTGAGGGAAAAGCTATACTACTTCACGTAGCAGGTTATAAAAAAAATTGCTGATGGTAAAAGAACTAGCTGAAGTACATACATAATAGCCCACCTCTACTAAAAAAATACTTCTTTTAGAGTCAGCTATGAAATTCTAATAGCCTCAAACCTTTAATTTGGATTATTTGAGTAAATGTAAAATGCCCAAAACTGTACATAATTATGTCTTTTTTGAGATGTCGACCTTCATTTTTTAGTTAAGAGCTAATGAACACCAATAATTGGTCAACAGTCTTTAAGGCAGAAAGTGGGATGGACACCATCAGTACTTTTAACCCAAAACAATGAAATCACTGTTGGCATTAGGATTATGTTGCTTTTTGTTCAGATAATTTTTTTTCTTGGAAAATACGTGCATACTTTGGGTTCAGTGGTGCCAGAAATATTAATGTTAGCTATGATTAAGTTTCCTTCAACCAATTTGTCACTCAAACAATAAAGGTAAACTTATCTGTAAAGTCAGACGCCTGAAAATGGTACAACCCAGTTATACTCTCATGTTAAAGCCTTTTTAAAAAAATAACAGTAATTCTGGCCCTTGAAAAAAGTGAGTTGTACCACGTAATATAAAATCTTTTTCCGTAGCTAGTAATAATTTTCTACAGGAAAGCTTGAGGTGGGTATGTCTTCATTTGAGGAGAATGCAATTTGAGACTGGACACTTAGAAAGTAGAAGTTTGAGTTAACTCAGTCAACTTGTTTTTAACTTTTTAAAAGGAATCTTGAGAGGTCAGTGGTGTCTACTGGAAGGCAAGAACTTGGTTCTGGCGGGGAGACCACCACACATGGCTTGTAGTGTTTGCACTTAACTTCTGTACCTAGGTTCCTCTGGCTGTCAAGTAGGGATAATAGTAATTTCCTGCTTTGACTTCTCTGGCTGAAGATGATATATTAACACAAAGTATTATTATTATTAAAACATAATGCATGCATGCACGTAAAACACCAGCGTGGTGTTCTTTTCATGCTTATATAACATGTATAAATACTGCTCTTCCATGCACTCTTAACTTTAGGTCAGAGGAGAATAGCATGCCACTAATCCAATTCTCAAAATATGGAGGAAATATATTCTTTAAAGCTCCATATCATCCTTTTGAGAAGGATGCTAAACCTGCTAATCCCTCATGGTCTCTGTAGCAATTGCATGATGGCCCCCATATTAAGCCTTTGGCACCTTTTCAAATGTTGGCTAAATTACTTTTTTCCTGGAGACTAGAACCATCAGGGAAAGGCTAGGGTAATGAAATTTGCTAGCGACATTAAAATTTTGGTTGTTTAACATTTAACTGAGTATCAACAACGTGTTAAAGTGCTATCTAAACAGATAATTAGCTACTCGCTGCGCAGTGGGCTCTGTCTAAATTTAACTGTGAAATTAGGTTTAGGGAATGCGAAAATAGGAAAAGAAATTTTCTCAGGGGAAACGGTGGTGTCAGCACAGCTGAGGAATGTCACAATAGCTACATTTCGTCAATTATGATCATCATCAGGGCATCTCTCGGAGCGACGCAGGACAAGGTTTCTTCATAAGTGCATCTTGAGGCTAGGTGATGGAAAGGAGTGGTTGCAGGAGACAGGCTTACAGGGGACGACAGAGGCAACAGGCATAGACTGCGAGAGAGAAAAGGGGTGGAGGAAAAGAGGTATTTAAACCCAGCGCTGGAAGAGAGGTTGGGAGGCGGAAGTTAAGAAAGAAAAAAGAGCGGCGGGCAGGGGGTAGAATTGTGTGTAGCCTTGGAGATGAGTAAAACATTGTAAGTCAGTGGGTGGAGGTCGGGGAGACCCTAGTGAGTGAAGGGGGAGGACAGCGTGATCTTGGCAGCAGACAAGCATTAGTTCAGCTGCGACAGGCGGCTAAATCCTTGTTTGACTTTCTTCCTATTGGAGCACATTTGTGGCTCTTTGGAGGCGACGGCAGGACCAACATAAAATGGTGTCAGGACTGAGAACCTGTGTCCTCTGCCTCTAGCCCCTCTCAGGACAGTCGAAACTGTCCACCACCCCCGCAGAACCGCCGATGGCTGTGGCTCCAAGGTTAAGCCACCAGGGCTGTGCGTGGCGGGCAAATAAATAAAGAGGGCAAGGCGAGCAGCTGCCGGGGTGAAGGAGGGTCGTGGTGGATCACGGACGCTCCTCTCACGGGCACGTGTTTAGCACTTCCCGAGGTCGCTTTCCCGCGATCAGTTAATAGGAAAACAGGCAGTGAAAATAAAATTACACGTGCGAACATGCAAATGAAACAAAACCAAAGGAAAACACCACCGCACTACAGGCGCTCCGATCGGGGAAATGCAGGCCTCCTGTTGCCAGTCGCTGGGGGAGAATAGCGGACAGCCCGGCGGTCAAAGAAGAGAGAGAGAGAAAAGCAAACCTTCTGGGGCCCCTCTCTTTTCCCGGCTCCGTTGACCCTTTCACCAAACTGCCCACCCAGAGAAAGGGGCAAGAAAAACGCCTGTGCAAACGTGCCTCGGCGGACTGGGGGGGAAGTGGGGCTGGGAAGAAAGGAGGGATTCGGAGAGCTCAGCTGTCCCGGGAAGCAGGAAGGAGAAAGTCTCTCCTTTCAGCCCTCGGCGAGGAGGGAGATGACTAGTCCGGCACCCTATGTCCAGCTTCCCAGACAGGAACCTTTCGCATGGGCAACGGAAAGGCAGCCCCAACGTGCCTTCCCCTCCCCCGCCTCTCGTCCGGTCCCCGCCAGAGGGAGAGCGCCGCTCGGGGGAGCCTAGCTGTGAGCTGGACTATCCCACCGCCCTCCGCCTTGGTCTGAGCAGGGGCCGCGGTGGACCAGCTAGGGGCGGAGTGGGCGAGACCATTGGAAACGCTGGGAAGGGGGACGAGGCAGGAACGCGAGGGGCGGGGCCTACTAACCTATTCCAGATTTTCCTGTCCTCTTTAAAGCCCTGCTTTCGGAGAAACCCCGTTATCAAAGAGGAGAAAAGAGATTTTTGGTTTTTTTGAAAGGGGAGGGGCGTGTGTAGGAGGGCGGGGTGGGAGGAGTCGGGCTTGCACTCCCGGATCAGACGGGAGCGCGAGTTGCGCGGGCGAGTCCCTGCGCTCTGAGGGTCGGCTTCCTCTCCCCCTCCCGTGCGGGCGGGGTGGTGCGTTCCGAGTTCCCAGGAGTTCGAGGCGGGCGGGTGCCGGGGGGGAGGGGAGTGGCGGTGGCGGCGGCGGCGGCGGCGGCGGCGGCGGCGGCGGCGGGCGGCTCCCGCCTCAGCCTCGGCAGTGGAGTCGGCGACGGCGGAGTCGAAGCAGCCGCGAGTGCTCGGCTGAGTGTCAGCCGGCGGTGACGGCTCAAGAACTGGGAGTTAGGGACGCGCGCACCGGACCTTCCGCCGCCGCCGCCGCCGCCGCCGCCCACAGCCTGAGGCGCCGGGGCCGGGGGAGCCGGGGGGCCGGAGAGCGAGCGGGCCGGGGGGAGGGTGGGGGATGGCGCGGACCCCGGGGCCGGCTCCGCTGTGTCCCGGAGGCGGCAAAGCACAACTTTCCTCCGCTTCTCCCCCCGGGGCCGGGCTCCTGCTGCCGCCCCCGACGCCACCGCCGCTGCTGCTGCTGCTCTTCCCGCTGCTGCTCTTCTCCCGGCTCTGTGGTAGGTGAACCTCGGCGGCCGGTGCGGGCTGAGGGAGGCGCGACCGAGGGTCGCCGGTGCCGCGGCCCGGCCGGCGTGGGCCGCTCTCCCGGGCGGGAAGCGGTTGTGTTTGGCGGTTGGCTGCGCGAGCGGGTGCCGCGGACTTTGGCTGGAAACTTTTCGCCGCGCCTGGGGCGAGGCCGGGGAAGGGCCGGGGCCGGCGAGTGCGGCGCCGTCCGCCCGCTCTCCTCGCCCGCGGCCGCGCCGCTCGCCACGCTGCGGGCTGGGGTTCGGCGACTGCGCTTTCCGCCCGGACGCCGAGTGCTTCGTGCGCGGGGCTCCTCCGTGTTTGCTCTGGGGACCGTTACTTCCTAGCCTGTTCGCGGAGGAAGCCGAGAGCGCGGACTTCTGTGCTGGGGCTAAGGTGACGGGATGCACGTTTGCCGCCTCCTTTTTTCCCGGGTGAAACTTGAGCTGTGAGCTAAGATACCTTTAGGGACCAGAGCTCGAAGGAATGAAGCCTTCGGGTTCCCACACCTCATCGCCTTCCACCCTGGAGAAGCACCATGTTAGCCCACCCTGCAGCATCCCCTACAGTTTTCTTCGGTCCTCCGGCCCCTTCTGCGCTGGCAGCCTCTGGATCGCTTTGCATTGAGCCCGTCGCTGCTTTCCAGTTTGTGGGACGTTTTTCTCACCGTCTGTGTTTATTTTAGCAAACCCTGTTTGTCCTCAGGACTTCGATGTATGTGTAAAATACCTGATTGCATTGACGTGCCCCAGCTGTTCCGATCAAAACAAGCCCCACGCCTCTTCCCTTTCTTCCCACGTTATCTTATAGTTTTGTCATATTTGGAAGGTAGTCTCTTTGTAAGTTCACTTCCTAGGTATCAGAGACTAGAAGCCTACTTGTTAAGAATAGCTTTAAAAAAACAAAAAAAGAAGGATCTCCGTTTTATGCAAGAGAGGTGGACTTAAGTCATCCTTAATGGAAGGCGGCGATGTGGGAAAGTAAGGCCACCGGTCTTTGGGGACTAGCTCTGTCTTTTGGTAATACCGGAACACTGCAGGATGTTATTCATTCGATGACTCTTACTTGGTGAGGAAAGTGCAGAAGCAAAACTTAGGCTTGCTCAAAGCGTGTTTTACCTGAGACATTTTTACTGGTACATAAGTCTGCGTTGGATCTCAGTGTTTAATGAAATCTTAAATGAAACCAGGAGTTTTACCAGTATTTACTACAAGGAGAGATGTGTGCGGATTTATTGGATGGTGTGATTTAGAAGAAAGAGAATCCTGTACGCTTGTACCGTGTAGGTGTGTCAGGGTAGCTGGTTATGAGGGAGGCAAAATTTTCAAAAGATTGAGTGCCTCTTATAGGCTGAGAATTTCCACTACCAAATCACCGTCACGTTTCAAGCACTGTAATGACACGTTCTAATTTACAGAGTATAGTGTGATAAATGGCATGTTAACTAAGCCACATTGTTTCTGTAGTCCCACTCCCCAGATGTTTGGTTCCACTACACAAGTCTTAATGCTGTTACCGCTTTAGATTGATGCGAGATTCTAGATTGAATTTGTGTACCGTTCTTCTCCTTTCAGGAGGGTTGTGGATTACAATTAGGTGGGAGGAAAGTGGGAGCGGATGTTAACAGTTTACTGTTCTGACTTAGATTGTGGTAAGGACTGAGAGAATATTTGTATCTCCAGTAAAGTTTTATCTAGCTAGGCAAAGCCCCGTAGAAGACTGAAGCAAGGTAATATGTACAGTTAATACAAGGAAATTGAACCTGGGTAATAATTTCATAGTGAATGTGCAAGTGAAGTGTTGATTACTTTTTGAAGGAACACATTGGTTTTCACATGGAAGAAGAAAAGAGTTTAAAAAAAATCTCTTTAATAATGTGCTGTTGGAGGGATTTGATATTTTAGAGTCCTAAAAATTCAAGTAGTATAGGCAAATGGACTGTGGTTTAGAGAGGTGTAAATTAAAGTTTTTAGAGTCAACTCAGCTTGTAGTTGTAGAGACAGACACTAGTTTTGTGTCACTGTGCACTGCTCATTTAAAGAGCTTCCTTTTTTTTGGCTTATAGTGTTATAACACCCTAATTTGTGAACCCTTATGACAAGTTTTTAATGTCAACTTGTATTTTAGAATTCAGTCTTTGAACATGGCACAGTTGTCCTGATTTATGGATACTTAGTAAGTATGGAAACGGAATTTTCTTGTAACCTGTTCGTTGATCTGATATTCATACTACTATTTAACAAGGTTTGGCACTTACTGATGTTTGAGTTGTTTATTTATTAAAAAAATTTTATTGAAGTATGGTTGATTTACAGTGTTGTGGGAGTTGTTAGTCTTAGAGTTGAGAAGATTTTTAGGCTTTAAAGAGATGATTATATGATTTGTTAATCAGAATGCTTTACTTTTTTTTTTTACCACATACAGATTATTATTATTTTTTTGCTGCTGATATTTTGACATTATGCTTATGTTTAGCATGACCTTAACTATGCTACACTTCTGCAATATCATCTATTAGCACAAGGTAATTTTTATGTCATGTTAATTTTACTGCTGTAAAAACCCTTGCAGTCAAACTGGTAGACATGATATTCTGTAAGCTATACAAAATTAATGAGATTTGCTGTTTTGAGGGTGTACATTATTTGTCTTATTTGAAGACCTGAAATTTTAAAATGAGAATTTTACAGGTTAACCAACTGTCAGGGTTGGTTGGTTTTTTGTTTTTTTGTGTTTTTTTTTTTAAAGCCTCAGAAAGTCCTAGGTGTAAAGGTCAAGAGGACTAGATTTTTCAACACTATCTGACTTGATATAAACCTCATTTATTTAATTATGGAAGCCCATATTTCTTTATAATGGCAATAATCAGTTCATAGGTGATCAGATTTATCTTACTTTCCCTTCCAACATTTTTTCTTGAGGAGTAGAGAATATTAGGATACGGTATTGATGAAAGAGAAGGTAGACTATTTGACCTAAGTTCCAACTTTTTCCATTTTCAACAGGGTTATATCTTAAATGGATATTTAGAAGGTGATGGAAAAAAGATCTAATATTATGATTGAACATTGAATAGCACTTTCAGAACTTCCTATATTCATGGCACTTGATAGGAACTTGAGAACATAAAACATGAATAAGGCAGAGTCCTGGCTTCAGGGAGCTTACAGCAGTATGATAGACATAATGTAAACAGATGGTTATAGGACAGCTCAGTGTTTATGATAGAGATCTGCATGAGGTGTACTGTGGGTTACCCAGAAGAAGGATACCTAACCCATTAGGTAGAGATACTAGTGTAAACTGAGAAAAAAAATTACTTAAAAAAAAATCAGTTGAGTTAGATTTTCTTATTGAGATTAGACATTGTGGTAGGTGGAATAAGTTTGCTCTCTCTCTGCAGTTTATGATTTAGATGCTAAATAAACAGTTTGATGCTGAAAAATGACTGCCACTTACTAGCTGTGTGAATCGTTGGCAAGTTATTTAACCTCAGTAAACTTAAGGTTTCTCGTCTTTTCAAAAAAAGGGTAATATCAGTTTGCCTATAGAGTTCTTGTCCTCTTGCCTGTAGAGGATTAAATGAAAGAATAAAATAAAACACTTAGAATGCATGGAATGTACATTCAAATTTTAGCATTTATTTCATTGCACATTATAAACCAACCAACCTAATATTTGTCATTCTTAAATTCTACCCTGATGACTTGAATAATTGAGTTTTCAAGTTGATTGACTTGCTGTATTTGTACTTTACCTCTTTCAGTGTATAGCCCAGTCAGTGCTCTTTAAATATTTTTTAACTTTATCTCGGGTAAATATACAGATGACCAACTTTCAGAATGTTAGGATATGGTGAAATTAACTCAATGGTGTAGCTGTATGGAACCTAGTTGAATCGTCCCTTGATGTAGAATGCATTTTAGGACTGGGCAGTTCTATACGATCACTCAGAATGTTAGTGGTTATATTGAAAAATGTGGAGTTGAAGAGGGAGTCATGATTTCACTTCTACCTTATCAAGTTACTGGTAGTTTCAGGTTGGAGCCTGTAATACATACTGCCCATAAGAATCTTTCTGCATCCAAAACAGATATAATTGGAAAGTGAACCAAATTTAAAAGGAAGCAAAAAAGACCAAATTTTCCTTTTTGCATTTAGCTACAGAATCAGAAATAGGAATTGGAAAAAGCTGGGCAATTATGTATTTGTGGGTGTGTATGTATTTACCGTTTTACCTTATGTCACTTACGCTTATATATATATATTTAGTGATTTCAGCAACTGATGTACATTTTGCATCTGTATAGTTAAGGAATAGAACTTACGGCTTCTTGCCTATTATTTGAAAATTACTGAAGAGAAACTGGCTTGTTAAAAAATAGTATTTTGGCATTCTATAATTTACCCCTTAAAAAATTAGTGAGTTAATAATACATTGCTATAGCATATTCTGTAATCTGTTAAAGTCCTCATAAAATTGACAATACTGGCTGTATGGTTTGTGAAAGATGTGGCATTTGATTAATAATGGCTATTAATGTGTAAATGTAGGATAAAATCAAATAACCTTTAAGTAAGTAATGGAATTATTTTGTGTGCCAGGAACTCAGCTCTAAAAATCTAAGCACCATTAATGTCATACTTTTGATTACCTTTTATATTTTTATCTAAAATTGTCTTACAGCCATATGCTTTCCTAAACTTATGATTTTTATTTCTGTAAGGCTCTGACATAGCTTAATTATTTATATAAATAAAATTTGTTGTGTATTTAAAATTTAAAATTTTAGTGAGGGCTGCCCCCTGTAAGTCTAGATACAGCCATATTGCAGGTACTGTAGTTGTTTTGGAAAGGATATTGTATTGCATACTTACATTATGACTTTTACATGTTCTCTTTAATATAACATCCAAGGAGATTAGTTTTCTTGTAGCCCTATTAATTGCCCAACATTCATTCTGCTAATTAAGATTAGTAGGAAGGAAGTACCTTGTAGCGTTGTGAGTAGATATTCATAAACTGGAATTTGAGGCATGTGTAAAAACATACCAGCTCATAACTGGTTTAAATGACTGAGAGTTGATAGTATGCTTTTCAACGTTTCTGACGATTATTTTGTAGGTGTGAGATAGTAAATTATACATGTGACTCTATAGATAGAAGAGGTTGTAATAGTTTTTTCTTTTTTTTTAACTTTACTTGGTTTCTTTTAACTTTAATAGTTAAAAAAAAAGAAAGGGATTTCCCTGGTAGTCCCGTGGTGGTTAAGACTCTGAGCTCCCAGTGCCGGGGGCATAGTTGCAATCGCTGGTGGGGGAGCTAAGATCCGGCATGCCACAGGGTGCTGCCAAAAAAAAGTAAAAAAAAAAAAAATCAAACTTGCTCTTTTAGATAGGTTGGCTATTGTACCAGTAGAGGCTCTTTACTTTAAGCTCTCAGGTTTCTTCAGAAGAAGTAAAATTTTTAAAAGGGGGGTGTCTATAAATCACTATTCTCAGCTAGTCAGCAAATGTAGGGTATGTGGATAGGTTCAGTTCCTAGTTTCTAGGAAATCTTTTTCAAAACAACATTCCAGGCCCCGCTATGGACTTATTGGATCAACATTTTTTGCAAGAGGTTTGGGGAGTGGAGCCTGATGATTGGGGCATTTGTATTTTGAGTGACATCTTCAGATGATTGTTTCTGCCCTGGATGGGTGCTATTTTTACAGCATTTTTATATGTGATTTGACCAGATGTGGTCATTATTTTGTTCACTGTTGTACCCTCATGTGCTAGGCATGTAGTGGGCACTCAAATTTCTTTATTTCAAGAGCTTAATAGAAAAATAAAATTTAATCTAAACCAGGACTGTCCAATAGAAGTAATGTGAACTATGTACATAATTTTAAGTTATGGTGCCACGTTAAAAAAGTAATAAAAGAAACAGGTGAAATTAATCTTAATATACTTTATTTAACACAGTATAACCAAAATGTTATCATTTCAGCATGCCGTTGATATTAAAGAATTGAGGTATTTTACCTTTTTAATTTTTGTAGGAAGTCTTCGAAATCTGATGTGTTTTACACTTACAGATTGTTGTTTGGATAAGCTATATTTCATGTGCTCAGTAGTCAGGTACGGCTGGTGGCTACCATATTGGACAGTGCAGGTCTAAACTATTTGTGGTCTCCAAAGTAAGTTATGCCCTTCTCTAGCTCTTACTCATAAGGCCTAAAATGTTATTACTCTTCCTACCTACTCAAATTCTGAAGAGCCCAGTTAAAAATTAATTTTCTCTGTGAAGCCTTGCCTTACCACTTCTTTCATACAGTGAGCTTTTCTTCTTTATAAAGTAGTTACTCTTTTTATTCATTATCTAGTAATTTAATTGTAAGTTGTTTTGTGGTGTGTGCTCTTTGCAGTAAAAACTGTGCCTCAGGCTTCACTGTATGTCATCAGCATGTATCACAGAATAAACACAAGTTATTTTGTAAACTGTATAGGTTTTAACATGTCAGGGAGGAAGAAATTTTTCTCTACCTTTCTAGGTTCTTCTGGCTGGTCTAAGGGTTACATTGACATGAGACAGATTAACAGGAGAAATCAAACAAAAGTTTAAGGGCATGTATACATGGAAGAGACCCAGGAAAAGTGCCAGAAACCCTCACCTTAAATACCAACTTCCGCTAAAGACAAAAGAGGGTACTGGGGGTGGCGATTTGGGACTTCAAAGGGGAGAAAGGCAATTCACATGCAGATAGAAAAGCAAATGTTTGGTAAACAAATTTTTGCTGGGCCTTGCAGAGACTATGGGACACAGAGTGGACTCTGATCTCTAGGCCCTGCTGAGTTTCCCCACCACACTTAGCCTGTACTTTTTGCAGATATCTCTGATGATAGCTCAATTCCAGGAATAGGCCCACTATCTAAATTTTTTTAAGCAGTTAGGGGGAAGGTCAAAATTTCTTCCTGAGTCTTTTGGGCCTTGATTGTTTTCAGCTCAAAATAATCGTGTGCCAAAGAGACATTGTGGGGTGGTAAGTTTTGCTCCCAAACATTTGCTTTTTTCCCCCCTGTTTATAACTTTAGGGAATTGACCAAATTTGCTATACAACAAAATGGTATCAAGAGAATACTCGGTTTATGATTTCATCTTCCATGTTGAAATAAAATAATAACACAGAATAATAGCTGTAATAAATAACTACAAAAACTTTTCTGGATTTGTCTTCATTTCCTATCTGATCCTAGCTATCTTTCAAATCCTTAGTCCCTCGAGCAAATTCTGTTCATTTTTTCATGCTTTTAAGTTTAGAGCAATGTTTGCCAAAGTGTTTAATAGAACACTAGTCTCAGAAGATATGTTTTTGGAAGAAAGAACTGTGGTTGAATACATTTGGGAATGGGAAAAACTAACCATGTAACCCCCTCCCTCATGGAAAGTCACTATGTGCATTAGTTTATTAATGGTTTAAGAAATTCTTTAGTAAAATATTCTTTTTTGCAGTCTAATTAAACAACGTGTTATGTTGCAGAAGCTTTGTTGTACAGAACACACTATAGGAAATACATCCTTAGAGAGCTTTGTATATTTGATATTATGTTTACGTTGTTTCTATCCCTACCTTCCAAGATAGGAGAGGAATGAATATATATATATATATATGTATATAATATACATATAATTCATTTATTTAATAAACTAGAAAAGGTTGATAGGCTTTAAAGACGTTACTTGGTGAGAAAGTTCTTTGTTGGCTTTTCTTTTTTCCAGAAATTCTTTTTGCTTTCTTTATCTCTGTCTCTTTATTCCCCGTCGCGTTACCCATTTTGAATCTGAGGTATTTGCGAAATTGACCTAGGAGGAATACAATTCTTCCTCTTTGGTGTTGCAAAATTAGCAGTATATTATTTACCCCAGGATATATGTAGTTTAAGCAGCTTCTGTGGGGTATACCTCACTTTATGTATAACACATCACACTCTGGGTCTGAGTTTTAGGAATAGAGTGGGTTTATTTAAGATAGCTATTCTATTTTGTAATGGAAGTGTACCAGTGCTGTTATTGGGAAGGACATGAAAAAATCAAGAGGCAGATATAAAAATAGGTGTACACAGCTAGGACTCCAACTTAGTGTGTGAGAACATTATATATAATCAAGAGCATGCTGGACTCTTCTAATGGCTTCAGTTCAGAGGAAATACAGAAGTATTAATGAAATAAATGTTAGTACTGGGAAACTGTGGTAAGATGAATTTCATATAGTGACTCTTTCTATGAGTTATTCATGATAGACATGATTGTTATTACTAAAATATCTGAGGCCATGAGTTTCAAAACTTATTAATATGATATCTAATTTATTCATAGCTACTGTGGGGTAGATTAAGATTTTATTTCACAAGTGTCCTTGTCATTATGAACTCCAAACTCTCTTCTAATTTGATTTAGATTAGAGATAATCATTCATGGTTATAAGTTCAATTTAATGTTAACTAAGTCAGACAATAGTCTATCTTGTATTTAAATCTGCTTACTGATACCCTGGTTCCTTTATTTTAAATGCACAATTTTTAAAAAGCCTCTCTATTTATTTATTGTTTACTGAAGAGATTCAGATGGGAGAAGGTACATAGCTAACAGTTCTATCCTTCTCATTGAGGGCACAGGGCTAAAACGTTATAGCATTTTTCACTAAACCATGAGTCTGCATATGTTAATTGCTGTAGCAGCTACTGTAAATCTAAATCTCTGATTTCTGCTTGTTAAACTTAAAGGAGGTAAAACATTGCCACCAACAAAAACTTTGAGGAACATATGCAAATAGTGCAGATGTATTGAACATCAACTTTTATGGTAGCTTTCCTATTCCTATAAGCAATTCTGAGGTTATAAATATATGATTATTTTGATGACATAGTTTCATTTGCCTAGTCCACATTAAAACCAGAGTGAACTTTAATATTGAAATAACAGTAAGAAACTCTTCTTAAATTGTTACCTTCTGTTTGTTGTACAGTGTCAAAGATTTCGTTATTTTTCTTTTAAAGCTGGTATAGCCTTTTCAGTTGAATGACAAAAAGAAGGTATATCAGGGCTAGAATTAGTAATACTAATGAAAACATCTTTCCTAGCAAGAAATAAGACTGTTTAGACTGTTGACACTCTTTTCTGTATTTAAGATAGATTATTTTTACATTTTTCAGTGAAAAACATTGTCGACTTTTATTTAGATTTTTAAAAGAGTTAGCAATTATGGTGGCTATTTTGAAACCATGCATTGTTTATCAAACTTATTTTCCATATGTGTATAAAAGGATCTGGGCTTTCATATATTTTTGTTATGTTTATAACTGATAGTGAAAATGTTTAAATATATAAGTAGCTGGTGAAACTTTTATACAGCATGTTAAAAAGTCTCTTGTAAAAGCTTTAATGCTAACAGCATCTGTTAAAATATAAAAACAAATCGAAGTTCCCTAAGAAAAATACATTATTTTTCTTTGAGGATACTACTGTTGCTTTGCTGCCCTCTACAGTCATCTAAAATAGTCACTCTTGACTTTTCTCCCATGAAATGATTAAAATACTTCCTTGACTTGTGTGCTTTAAATTTCAAGAGTGGGTTCAATAATATTTACTGTCAAAATATGACAATGTTTTAATTAGTCACAACAGTTGATCTATACCTGTAATGCAAAAAATAAAAGGTTTACAGATTGAAGCAGGGGATGGATTGGGGACTAGTTGCACATCAATCAGGGAACAGATGATAGAGCACCAACCAAGTGATAGGTAGTATAGAGGATATCACAGTGGAATAAGATGTGATGGCTGCTCCCAAGCTTATAAACCCATTTGTAAGACTAACTGTGTGTTAGATATCTGTAATAACATACCAAGTAGTATGATACAGCCTTAAAAAAAAAGATCAGTAAGGCTTGGAAGAGTCAGGGAATGCTAATTAGAGGAATTGAAACTTTTGAGCTATATCTTCAAGAATGATTCGAGTTCAGACAAGTAAAACAGGGTTATTTCAAACAGAGGAGAGAATATTTATTAAAACACAAAGCATCTGTTACACAGAAAGGGCTATGCTAGGACCCTTGGGGTCTTTGCCCTTAAGAAATGTAAAATTTAATTGTTAGCAGATTTGGAATTAGAAAATTGTGTGTGTGTGTGTGTGTGTGTGTCTATTTTATACCCAGTTACTTAAGCTTTCTGCCTGTTTCAGTCCTTATACACTTAGCTAAATAATAGCTCCTTTATAGAGTTGCTGTGAAAATTAAATGAAATCCTTATTAAACTGCAGTAAAGTGCTTTACAAATACAGCTATCCATAACGCAAGGGAAAATGAATTGTCTCATGTTAGAAATATAAAGTGTTGTGAGATTGCAGAAGAAGGAGCAGTTTAACTGGGAATGGAGGAAGACTTAATAGAAGACCTAATTTTCTAGCTGAACCTTGAAGGAAGACTTTTCCATTTCTGAGGGAAGTCAGTGGAAAAGAGAGCATTCCAGGCTGAAAAGATCACTGGACTGAGGACTCTGCGGAAGGAATTAATGTTTCCATGTGGTTCAAGTATGAGCTTTATGGAGGGAAGTCATAGATTTTAAATACTTTGCTGATGCTGAGGAGATTAGACTTTGTGTGGGAGGCAGTGAGGAGCTTTTGAAGGCAGGTAACTACTTTCTGTCAGTGATTTGAGAATATTTTATAGCTCTGATGGCAAGGTAAAAGATATATGGGAGATATGAGAGACAAGCGAAAGGGAAAACCACTGCTGTTGTCCATAGTGTCCATAGTGTTGTCCATCCAAACATGGTGTTTGGATATCATAGGTGAGGATAGAAGAGTTGGATATGAACTTATGTTTCTCTCTTGAATGACTAGAAAAGGATAGTAGAAGGATCGATGAATCAATCTGGTAACTTTTTGGAGGCATTTTAATTGTGCCTCTGGGGCATATTTTAGAGCTGTAGTTGGAAATTTGTTATGAGAGGGTAGTGGGGGAGAACGTGGAATTGGGAATTATCAGGATCGAGGTTTTTGGATTAGATGAGCTGTTTAAAGGAGAGAGGAGGCAGAGGGGGAGAAGAGAAGAGAGAAAGGAAGGAAGGGGAAGTGGGGAGGGGACTGGAAAAAATTTTAAATGTTGAGGTACTTTAGGGACTTCCCTGGTGGTCCAGTGATTAAGACTCTGTGCTCCCAATGCAGGGGGCCCGGGTTCGATCCCTGGTCAGGGAACTAGATCCCACATGCCACAACTAAGAGCCCGCATGCTGCAACTAAAAAAGATCCCATGTGCTGCAGCCAAGACCTGGTGCAGCCAAACAAATAAATAAATATCAAAAAAAAAAAAAAAGGTTGAGGTACTTTGATTAGATAAGAGGGAGGGAGGGAGGGGAGAAATAATCTGGGAACAAATTCTTACTTGATAAATAGACCAATACATTTAGTAGTTAAGAGAAGTGCATTGATGACTTAGTAATTTAGTACAAGTGGTTAGGAAAAGGGTCAAATTCCAAAAAATTAACTAATGAGGGGATAGTGAAGAAGTAGTAGGGTAGGGCCTGCTCTTGGGAAAGAGGAACATGAGCAAATAATTTGAGGGGGAAGAATAATGTATCAGTTATTGTGGGCTGAATGTGTTGTCCCAATATTCCTATGTTAGAGCCCTAACTCCCAATCTGGTGGTATTAGAAAGGGTTCTTTGGCAGGTGATTAGGTTCAGATGAGGTCATGAGGTTAGAGCCCCCATGATGGGATTGGTGCCCTTATAAGAAGAGAAAGACACCAGAGCTTCCTTCCTCCACCATTTTGAGGATACAGCAAGAAGGTAGCCATCTGCAAGCCAGGAAGAGAGTTCTCACCAGAACCCAAACTATGCTAACACCCTGATCTCGGACTTCCTATCCTCCAGAATTGTGAGAAATAAATGTTTGTTGTTTAAACCACCCAGTCTGTGGTATTTTGTTATAGCAGCCTGAGCTAAGACATCAGTGAAGGTTCTTAATTACGAACACTTCAAACTTAACTTCGATTAAAACAAAACTTATTGAAGGACATTGAGTGGTTCAGGTATGGAAATGAAGAACCAAAGGAGGCTAGGCATCTAGAAACATATCCAGAACCATAGCCAAGATAATGTCTAGGGGCAGTCTGTCAAGGTCATTGCTTTCTGCCCCTTGAAACACTGGACACTGTAGCTTTGCCTATTATACTGACACTGCTGCTCTTAGAAACTAGATACGGTTATTGCCATAGACCAAGAGTATATATTTTCCATGGGTGTCCACTACAGAAAGTTGAAGAAAAGCTTTTTAATTTTTATGATGAGACTTCTCTGTCTTTGGGAGGGGGATGGGAAAAGAACATTGATATGGCAGGGTCCAGGAACAGAAAGTAAGTGGAAACATTAAAAACACAGATGAGAGAGGCTAATCTTAGAAATGATGAGGGGCTCTTCTTTCTACTAGCCAGAGAAAAAGAAAATGATAGGTGAAAATACAGAGACATTTCCAGGTATAAGAGGGAAGTTCTGGAGAGGATTTCATCTTTATTGATTTACGTGATAAATTTTGAGAGTGCAGGGTGATGTTGGGACTTAGTAGTAGAACCTGTGGGCAGAAATGGAATAAGACATCAATTAAGAATGAATAAAATGAAGTTAGAGGTCAATTGTTATTACTAAGGAAGAGAGAAGGATTTGTGATTAGAATGTAATGGGAGAGGGGCTTCTAGAGTGCTGGTAAAGATTTATTTCTTGACCAGGGTGATGGTTTCGTGGATATGCTTGCTTTGTAATAGTTCTTACCACTACATACTTACTACTTACACTTTTCTGTTTGTGTATGTATATATACTTTGTTGAGTCTTTTGGATTTTCCATCTATACAGTCATGCAATCTATACATAATTAAAGCCTTATTTCTCTCCAATCCTTATACTTTTTTTTTTTTCCTTTTCCTTTGCTTATTGCACTGGCTAGGACCTCCACTATTGATGTTGAATTAAAGTGGTGACCGCAGGCATCATTGTCTCATTCCTTATCTCAGAGGTAAAAAAGTGTTCCACATTTCAAAATTAAGTATGATGTTTGCTGTAGTTTTTTTTTTTAATAAAACTTTTTTTTATCAGATTAGGAAAGTTTCTATTCCTAGTTTGCTTAAGAATTTTTATCATGAATGGAGTTTAATTTTATCAAGTGCTTTATCTTAATTTTGAGATGATCATATATTTTTTTTAATAATGTGAATTACATTTTAAAAATGTTAAGCCATCTTTGTGTTTCTGGAATAATCCCAGTTTGGTTTTGATGAATGTATCCTTTATTATATTATAGGATTCAACTATTTTTTAAAAATTTTTTCTTCACCATCTATGTTTATCAATTAAATTGGCCTGTAATTTTCTTTCCTTATAATGCTTTTGCCAAGTTTTGGTATCAAAGTAATGCTAGACTCATTAAAAAATATGAGAATTGTTGTATCTTTTTCTATCCTGTGTAAGAGTTTAAGATAGGTACTTTTTTTTTTTTTTTTTCTTTTCTTTGACTGGTAGAATTTGTTGTAAAGCCATCCTGGTGTGAAATAATTTTTTTATGGGAAGGATTTTTAGTTACAGTTCATTAAATAATCATGGTACTGTCTGGATTTTCATTCTTCTTGTGTCAGTTCTGGCACATTGAGTTTTTGTAGGAATTTGTCAATTTCATGTTTTTCAAATCTTTTGACATGAAGTTGTTCATAATGTTCTCTTACTACCTTTTTAGTGCCTGGAGGATCTGTAGTAATGCCCCCCTTTCTCATTCCTCATGTTCGTATTTTGTTTTTTTGTTTTCTGGATCAGTCTTGCCAGGAGTTTATCAATTTTATTAGACTTTTCAAAGAACCCATCTATGACTCATTCTTGATGCTTTTTATGTTTGTTTTCTGTTTCATTATTATCTGTTCCACATTTTCTATTTTTGGAGGGTTTATTTCCCATTCTTCTTCTATTTCTTGAAATGAATGGTTAGATTATTGATTTTTAGCGTTCCTCTTTTTCTTATATATGCATTTGAGTCTATAAGATTTCCAACTAAGGTCATATTCACAGGTTAACACCTCCTAATTGCTCTTTCTGCATCTTTATTTTTTCCACTGTAATATGTGAACTTCTGCTTCATTAATTTTTCTAGATAATGTTTTTGGCTTCCTGTATTTTCACTCTTCAGTATTACTTATTTTTTCCCTCTTGCTTATTTACACTTTCCCTGACTTGACTTTAAGCTCCTGGAGGGCAAGGAATGTGCCTCCTCTTTGTCCTTTCTCAGCATAAAGCCTGGTCAACGGAGGTAAGTGTTAAATAAGTGTTAGCGAGAAATACGGATGTGCAAACAAACTGAATTAAGAATTTACCTTTCTGACTTCATCTCTGTTATTTGTTACCAATACTTGGATTTTTCTTCTCCAAACTTCCCTTGCATTTTCTGTTTCTGTGAATCTGTTTACTTTTGTACTTCTTCCCATAGTGCCCATTCTCTGCTTGGAAAAACTCACCTTGCCTAAGATCCAGCTTAAATTCCACTATTTTTCCACAGATTACCAAACAAAATTAGGAATCACTAGTTTAGACTTAGCTGAAGGAAAATTTCACTTTCTAGATGCAACTTTTCTCACCCTACACGCTTCTCTCATTCCTTCTCCCAATTTTCTGTTTTCAGCCTTAACTATGGTGACCTTCATAAAGGTGATATAACCCAGTTTGCCTTGGAATGTTTAGGCTTACAACTGTTTTTCTGGCATAATTATCAATAATACTCCTCTACTTCCTTTCACTCTAAAAAATGTTTTGGCTTAGATGACAAATTATATGATCACTGTACCATACATCCATTGCCTTGCATGTCTTATTTTCTCTTCTAGATTCTCACATCTTGGAAATCTCAGGCTATACTGTTTTCTACCTTATAATACTTAGTACTTAATATTCAGTGAATGAAATGCAGTTAAGTATTTGAGCTCTTGCTATGTTCCATACATACTTGTATTTTTTTCATATTGGCTCACTTATTTTTTCAACCTAGACTTGTAATATCTAATTCCTTGCCCCAGCGTTTTTCACTTACAGTGAAAAATCTTGCAAAATCTTCACTCTAAATCAGTTCAGCTGTACAAATTCTTTATGCTTACTTCTCAGCTACTAGTGGGACTTGGGGAGAAAAGAAAATCATATAACCATGCAGATTGGTGCCCCTATAGAATCAGGCTTTAGCTTCAACTGGACCTCAAACAGTTTTTCTAGCAATCCTCTTTTTGGTTTAGTCAGTGCATGCTCCCATGTTTGAATTTTTTCTTTTAAATTTTACTGAAACCTTGTTAATTAGGTGATAATAGTCCCATTTTATATGTGATAAAACAGGCTCTCAAGTACCCAGGGTCACACTGGTAATAATTTAGAGGTCTCTGTGTTCTTAAATCTAGGTTAGTCTGGCTCCGAAGTTCTTGCTTTTTTATTCCATCCTGTTCCACCATTCGCAATTTCAATTCTCATTCTTAGGTCTGAAAAGTATTACACTACTTAGCCATAAGCTCCATATACTTGTTTAGAGGTACCTCTTTTAAAACAGTAAGTTTGAGATTCTTGGATTATTAATGTATGTTGTGTAAATGTGTGTATAAATTTTTAGGTGTATCATTGTAGAAGGCTGTCATTTATGAGGATTGATAATACATCAGTGTCTTTAAAGCACTAGTTCTTTACAGTGTGTGCTTTATCTGAGAATATTAACATGTTCACAGGCCTTCTGTTTTTTATGTATCACTTATAATTATGTTAAAGTAAATTTAAGGATCAGAAGTAAATTCATCAGTATGGTTAAAAAACAATTCCCTTGGTTGAAAATTGTTTACTGTTGATTATAAATTTTTACTGCTGGAATAACAGTAAGGCCTAAGATAATATAATTATTATAGTATTTTGGGGAATACATTTTATAATGGTGATTGAAACTCATAATTTCATTAGTGTTTCAAAATTGCTAAAATTTCACAATTTGAAATGGGAATTGCAAGAGCAGATTCTTAGTAATTGTTATGAAAACCCATCTCCCATGCATTTTACCTCTAGTGGAAGTAGTGCTTACTTAAGAACTACAGCCCCCCTCTACTTTTTATTTTGAAAATCACTGAGCTTTTTGATTGTCTCCATTAATAGCCATTCTAGGTTTTCTTTCTGTGAAATGTTTAGGATTTATTCATAATGTGCTCAGCATGATGGAGTTGGAAAGATTACTTTTCAAAGCCAAGAGGCTTCTTGTCTGTGTTTTGTCACTAGCCATATGATAAGGGCAAATCACTTCACAGTCTCTGTAAAATGAGATTAGATCAGATGTCCTGTAAATTCTCTTGCTGATCTAAGATTTTGTGCTTCTGTTCTGAAAATGTGAAGGAGTTGTACTTAAAAGCATAAGGTAAATTCAACTAAAGAGAACCTTTATGTGGGTTGATTAAATCAAGGTATTTTCCTTATTTGAAATTAAAAGGTAGTGACTGAGAATAGATGATGGAAACAGCATTTTAGAAAGAGCATTTTATAAAGGCTGAAATTGCTACTTAAAGATTGGTAAAGATGTTGTACAGTGGCATGAAATTTATCTTTAGTGTTAATGTATAGGATATACTGTAGTAGAAGTTTGCTGTTTCTTGAACCTGTTATTTCCTGTGTTGGTTACATATAAATCATTTTTACAGAAATCTAAACCTTAAAAAAATTAACTCTTTGAGGCTGATTTTTTTTTAGCTTTGTAGAAAACTCAGACCTGTAGTTAGAAGTTACCCTGTATTGAATTCCGCTCTAAAACTGTGCCATCTAGAACTTTCTGCAATGAAGCAAATGTTGTATAGCTGTCGTCTTCAGTATTATAGTCACTAGCCACATGAGGCAGCTGAGCACTTGAAATATGGCTAGTGTAACCGAAAACATGAATTTTAAATTTTATTTAATTTTAATTAATTTAAATTTAAATAGCCACATGTGGCTAGCTGCTGGGACAGAGCTGTTCTAGGAAATGCTAAGCACTGTGCCATAGCATAATTAGAAGACTTCAGTTCTAGTTCTCTACTGTGTCATTTCTGGTTACTGCCCTTTACCCACTTTGGACTTAGCCTTCCCTTCAGTCTTATTTTATTTATATTTTGGCCTCATACTGGATCTTTGCGTAGCCTGGAATGGTCTTCCTAGCCAATGAAAATCTTAGCCTCGAAGGCACAGCTTAAATGCCACCTCCTGCAAAGCTTTCCCTGATCCTCTGGACTATAGCAAAGGCACTCTTATTATTTACATGACCTGTGGTAAGTCTTTTAACCCTTTTGATTCTTAATCTGTCATATGAGGTACCTATGTACCTCACAGTGTGGTTTTTTTTTTTTTTTTTTTGTGAGAGGGGTGATGAGGTGTGGGGGTCAAATGAAATGGTGTATAAGCTCTTTGATAATTTTCAAGAATACACAACTGTAAGCTGATGATGAGGTGTGAAAACTGAGTCTCAGAAAGATTGACTTTCCCACCGTCTCCCATTTTCTGCCTCACTTTACTTAATACTTCAATCCCAGTAATTATTTAGCTACATTGGTTTCTGTAGTCCTCTAATTTCCTTCTTGACTAGTTTCAAGTCTGTAGTCTACCGCTGAAATCGTTTCTTTGCCTGCTCATCAACTGCTTGCTCATCTCTCTTCTAATTGTGCTAGCCTGGTGAAACACGCAACCTAGCTGAAATCTTCACTCTCTGCCTTGTCAGTTTCTCCAGTCAGGCAGCTGAATGCTAATTGATGTCACTGTAATTCAAGATTAGTAAGTACAAGTGGCTCTTGGTACTATTCTGAAATCATACATTTTCCTAGCTAGTGGTTCTCAAACTGTTTGGTCTTGGAACGTTTTTGTGCCCTTAAAAATTATTGAGGGGACTTCCCTGGTGGTCCAGTGGTTAAGAATCCATCTTGCAATGCAGGGGGTGCTGGTTCGATCCCTGATCGATCGGGGAACTAAGATCCCACATGCCAGGGGCAACTAAGCCCACGCGCTGCAACTACAGAGCCCACGCTCTCTGGAGCCTGTGTGCGGCAACTAGAAAGAAGCCCACGCGCTGCAACGAAGAGCCCGCACGCTTCAACGAAAAGTCCCACATGCCTCAACTAAGACCCGATGCAGCCAAAAAATAAAATAAATATTTAAAAAGATTTTTAAAAATTATTTAATTAAAATTTAATTATTTATTTAATTATTTTTAATTATTGAGGACTACAGTGAGCTTTTCTTAATGTGGGTTTTATCTGTCAATATTTATTTGGTTAAAAATTAAAACTGAGAAATTTAAAAATGCTTTAATTCCTTCAAAAATAATAAACCCATTACATATTAACATATTTTTATGAAAAATAGGTATTTCCTATAAAAAATTTAGTGGTAAGAGTAGCATTGTGTTTTATTTTGTGAATGTCTTTAATGTCTATCTTAATTGACAACAACTGTATTTTCATACCTGCTTCTGCATTCAGCCTGCTGAGTATCATGTTTTGTAGCCTCTGGAAAATCCACCATATACTCATGATAGAATGAGAATGAAAAAGGCAAATAAGATCTTAGTATGACTGTGAAAATAGTTTTGACTTCATTAACCACCAGAAAAGGTCTTAGGTAATCTAAAGGGTCTCACTTGAGTACTGTTACTTCAGTCTATCTACTCTTTCCCCACAATTGTTTCACACCTTATTTCTTTTTACGCCTCTAGAACCTCCTCTTATTCTCATATGAAATCCTTTCTGTTTTAAAGAGAGAAGAGAAGTAGTCAGAAAAGAACTTTCACCACCATATCTACCAACCTATCTGTCTGTACTGGTAGTCTCTGCCTGCTATAGCTGATGCACAATGAAGGACCAACAGTATCTCTTCTAGTCCTGTCCCATACTGCCTCTTCTCAACAATTGACCCTTCTCTTGTCTCATAGATTTTTTTCAGTCATTTCAGTCAGCTTAAAAATATGCTATAACATCTCCCATTAAAAAAATACTCTCCCTGACCCATCATCTCTCTTGAGCTGCTGTCTGATCTCTTTCTCTGCCCTTATGGTAAAAATTCTCACAAAAGTTACATGTATAATAAATGTTTTCCAGTCCCTCTCCTATTCTCACTTTTTTAAATAAAAACAGCCTTACTGGGCATAAGTGACATATAATAAGCTTCACATATTTAAGGTGTACAGTTTGATAAGTTTTAACAAAGGTATATACACTGTTGAGTCATCACTACAATGAAGATAGTGAATGTTATCCATCACCCCCAAAAGTTTCTTTGTGTCCCCTATAAACCATCCATTTCATCCCTTCCTAACCCTCTTCCCCCAAGTAAGCACTGATCTGCTTTCTGTCACTATAAAGTAGTTGGCAATTTCTAGAGTTTTATATAAATTGAAACATACTCTATGTTTTTTTCTGTCTTCTTCCAACATAATTATTTTGAAATTCATCCAGATTGTTGCATATATCAGTTTATTTCCTTTTATTGCTGAGTAGTATTTGGTTGTATGAGTATTCCTTTTAAAATTTTTTAAGGACTTTATTTTTTAATAGCAAAATTGAATAGGATGTACAGTTTCTGTATCCCCCCTAGTCCATGTGTGTCTCCCCTTCCTCCCTGCAACATCCCGTACCAGAGTGGTGTACTTGTTACAGTCAATGAACCTGCACTGACATAAACCAAAGGCTGTAGTTTATATTAGGGTTCACGCTTAGTAGTGTACATTCTGTGGGTTTTGGTAAGTGTATAATGACATGTATCTACCATGATAGTACACCAGGATAGTTTCACTGCCCTAAAAATTCTGTGTTTCACCTGTTCATTTCTCTATCCCCTCTAACCCCTGGCAACCACTGATCTTTTTAGTGTCTGCATAGTTTTACTTTTTCTAGAATACCATACAGTTGGAATCATTTAATATGTATCCTTTGCAGATTGGCTTTTTAAATTTAACAATATGCATTTAAGGTGTCTCCATGTCTTTTTGTGGTTTGGTAGCTCATTTCATTTTAGCACTGAATAATACTTCATTGTCTGGATGTACCACAATTTAGTAATCCATTCTCCTACTAAAGGACAACTTGGTTGCTTGTGTGTTTTGGCAGTTATGAATAAAGCTCTGTAAACACCCATGTGCAAGTTTCTGTGTGGGCGTAAGTTTTCTACTCATTTGGGTAAATACCAGGGAGCACAGTTGCTGGATTATATGGTAAGAGTATATTTCATTTTGTAAGAAACCACCAAACTGTCTTCCAAAGTGGCTGTACCATTTTTCATTCCCACCAGCAATGAATGGGAGTTCCTGTTGCTCCACAACTTTGTTAGCATTTGGTGTTGTCAGTGTTTGGATTTTGGCCATTCTAATAGGTGTGTAATGATATCTCATTGTTGCAATTTGCAATTCCTTAATGATATGATGTTGAGCATCTTTTCATATACTTATTTGCCATCTGTACATCTTCCTTGGTAAGGTGTTTGTTAAGGTCTTTGGTCATTTTTGAATTGAGTTGTTTGTTTTCTTGTTGAGTTTTAAAAGTTCTTTGTGTATTTTGGTTAATAGGCCTTGATTACATATGTATTTTGCAAACATTTTCTCCTAGTCTGTGGCTTGTCTTCTCATCCTCTTGATAATGTCTTTTGCAGAGCAGAAGTTTTCAGTGTTGATGATGGCCAACTTATCATTACTTCTTTTATGGAACATGTCTTTGATGTTGTATCTAAAATGTCTTCACTGTACTCAAGGTCATCTAGATTTTTCCTATGTTATCGTCCAGGAGTTTTCTGTTTTGTGTTTTACACTGAGGTCTGTAATCCATTTTTAGTTAATTTTTATGAAGGGTGTAAATTCTGTGTCTTGATTTATATTTTTGCATGTGGATGTCCAGTTGTTGCAGCACTACTTGTTGAAAAGACTCTCTTTGCTCCATTACATTGCCTTTGTTTCTTTTAGAGATTAATTGACTATAGTAAAATTAATCTATTTCTGGGGTCTCTGTTCTATCAATCTGTTCTTTCACCAATGTCACTGTCTTGATTACTATATCTTTATAGTCAGTCTTGAAGTCATATGGCATGTCTTCTGACTTTGTTCTTTTCTGTCAGTATTGTGTTGGCTATTCTGTATCTTCTGTTATTCCATATACGTTTTAGAATCAGTTTGTCAATATCCACAAAGCAATTTGTTGGGAGCAAGGATCGTGTTGAATCTATAGATCAAGATGGGAAGAACTGACATCTTGACAATATTGATTCAGTATTCTATGGAATATTCCATGGAATATTCTATATTTATTTAGTTCTTTAGTTTTCCTTATATAGATCTGGTACATATTTTGTTCGATTTATACCAAAATATTTTACTTTTTGGGTGCTAATATAAATGATATTGTGTGTTTAATTTCAAATTCTACTTGTTTATCATTAATATTATAGGAAAGCAGTTGTATCCTACAACCTTGCTATAATTGCTTATTACTTTGAGGAGTTTTTTGTCTTCAAAAATCAGTTCTTTCTGATTTTCTACATAGACGATCATGTGATTTGTGAACAGTGTTTTATTTCTTCTTTTCTAATCAGTATTATTTATTTTCCTATTCTTATTGCACCAGTATTATGTTGAAAAGGTACAACAGTGGGAACCTTCTTGACTTGTTCCTGATCTTATGGTGAAAGCTTCTAGTTTCTCACCATTAAGTATGGTGTTAGCTGTAGGTTTTTTAAATAGATGTTCTTTATCAAGTTGAAGAAGATTCCTTCCTACTTGAGTATTCCTTTTTATTGCTAAGTAGTATTTCATTGTACAGGTATACCACAATTTGTTTATTCATTCACTTGTAGATGGACATTTGGGTTAGTTCCAGTTTCTGGCTGTTAAGAATGAAGCTGCTATGAACATTTGTGTACAAGTCTTTGTATAGGCACATGCTTTTTTTTTTTCCCTACTGAGTAAAGATAAAGGAGTGAAGTTGGTGGATGATATGGTGCTTGTATGTTAAAGAAACTGCCAAATTATCTTCCAGTGAGGAGGTACCGTTTTACAGTTCAACCAGCAATGTAGGACAGTTCATTTTTCCACATTCTCTCCAACACTTGGTGGTGTCAGTCTTTTTAAATTTTAGCTACTCTAATAGATATGTAGTGGTGTCTTATCATGGCCTTAATTTGCATTTCCCAGATGATGTTGAACATCTTTTCATGTGCTATTTGGTGATGTGTCTGTTCCAATCTTTTGCCCATTTTTATTGACCTGTTTTGTATTTATGGAGTTTTGATAATTCTTTATGTATTTTGGATTCAAGTGCTTTATCACCTATAAATCCTTTATCAGATTTCATTTGCAAAAGACATTTTTGCAATAAGTGGCTTGTCTTAAGAAGTGTCTTTTGAAGAACAGAAAATTGTAAATTTTATGAAATCCACTGATTGTGCTTTTGGTAACATATCTAAGAAAATATTTGCCAAGCCAAGGTCACAAAAATTTACATTTGTACTTCCATATTAATTTTAGTAATAGCTTGTCAGTTTTTGTAAAAAAGTTGATTAGATTTTGATTGGGATTGTGTTGAATCTGTAGATCAATTTACAGAGAATTATGTTTTAAAAATATTGAGCACTCTGTCTTGCAAGAACAACGGAATCACCACTAACTGCTTTACAGTCATTGACAGGAAAACACTGGAACTTACCAAAAAAGATACCCCACATCCAGAGACAAAGGAGAAGCTGCAATGAGACGGTAGGAAGGGTGCAATCACAATAAAATCAAATCCCAACTGCTGGGTGGATGACTCACAAACTGGAGAACACCTATACCACAGAAATCCAACCACTGGAGCGAAGGTTCTGAGCCCCACGTAAGGCTTCCCAACTAGTGGTCTGGCAACGGGAGGAGGAATTCCTAGAGAGTCAGATTTTGAAGGCTAGCGTGATTTGATTGCACGACTTCGACAGGAGTTGGGGAAACAGAGACTCCACTCTTGGAGGGCACACACAAAGTAGTGTGCGCATCAGGACCCAGGGGAAGGAGCACTGACCCCATAGGAGACTGAACATGCTACTGTTGGAGGGTCTCTTGCAGAGGCAGGGGGTGGCCGTGGCTCACCACAGGGTCAGGGACACTGGGAGCAGAAGTTCTGGGAAGTACTCCTTGGTGTGAGCCCTTCCAGAGTCCACCATTAGCCGAAGAGCTGGGAAGGCTCCCGTGCTGGGGCGCCTTTGGTAAGCACCAAAGAGCTGGGTAGGCTCCAGTGCTGGGGCACCTCAGGCCAAACAACCAACAGGGAGGGAACCCAGCCCCACCCATCAGCAGACAAGCAGATTAAAGTTTTACTGAGCTCTGCCCACCAGAGCAACACCCAACTCTACCCACCACAAGTTCCTCCCATCAGGAAGCTTGCACAGCCCTCTTAGATACCCTCATCCACCAGAGGGCAGACAGCAGAAGCAGGAAGAACTACAGTCCTGCAGCCTGTGGAATGAAAACCACATTCACAGAAAGACAGACAAAATGAAAAGGCGGAGGACTATGTACCAGATGAAAGAACAAGATAAAACCCGAGAAAAACAACTAAACGAAGTGGAGATAGGTAACCTTCCAGAAAAAGAATTCAGAATAATGATAGTGAAGATAATCCAGGATCTCGGAAAAAGAATGGAGGAAAAGATCGAGAAGATGCAAGAAATATTTAACAAAGACCTGGAAGAATTAAAAAACAGACACCTAGAAAACTTAAAGAACAAACAGAGATGAACAATACAATAACTGAAATGAAAACTACACTAGAAGGAATCAATAGCAGAATAACTGAGGCAGAAGAACGGATAAGTGACCTGGAAGACAGAATGGTGAAGTTCACTGCCATGGAACAGAATAAACAAAACAAAAAAAAAAAAAAAAAGAAAAGAAATGAAGACAGCCTGAGAGACCTCTGGGACAAAATTAATTGCACCAACATTCGTATTATATACGGTTCCCAGAAGAAGAGAGAGAGAAAGGACCTGAGAAAATATTTGAATAGATTATAGTGGAAAGCTTCCCTAACATGGGAAAGGAAATAGCCACCCAGGCCCAGGAAGCACAGAGAGTCCCAGGCAGGATAAACCCAAGGAGAAACACGCTGAGACACATAGTAATCAAATTGACAAAAATTAAAGACAAGGAAAAATTATTGAAAGCAACAAGGGAAAAATGACAAATATCATACAAGATAACTCCCATAAGGTTAACAGCTGATTTCTCAGCAGAAACTCTACAAGCCAGAAGGGAGTGGCATGATATACTTAAAGTGATGAAAGGGAAGAACCTACAACCAAGATTACTCTACCCGGCAAGGATCTCATTCAGATTCGATGGAGAAATCAGAAGCTTTACAGACAAGCAAAAGCTAAGAGAATACAGCACCACCAAACGAGCTCTACAACAAATGCTAAAGGAACTTCTCTAAGTGGGAAGCACAAGAGAAGAAAAGGATCTACACAAACAAACCCAGAACAATTAAGAAAATGGTCATAGGAACATACATATCGCTAATTACCTTAAACGTGAATGGATTAAATGCTCCAACCAAAAGGCACAGGCTTGCTGAATAGATACAAAAACAAGACCCATCTATATGCTGTGTACAAGAGACCCACTTCAGACCTAGGGACACATACAGACTGAAAGTGAGGGGATGGAAAAAGATATTCCATGCAAATGGAAATCCAAAGAAAGCTGGAATAGCTATACTCATATCATATAAAGTAGACTTTAAAATAATGAATGTTACAAGAAACAGGGAAGGACACTACATAATGATCAAGGGATCAATCCAAGAAGAAGATATAACAATTATAAATATATGTGCACCCAACATAGGAGCAGCACCTCAATACATGAGGCAACTGCTAGCAGCTATAAAAGAGGAAATCGACAGTAACACAATAATAGTGGGGGACTTTAACACCTCACTTACACCAATGGACAGATCATCCAAAATGAAAATAAATAAGGAAACAGAAGCTTTAAATGACACAATAGACCAGATAGATTTTATTGATATTTATAGGACATTCCATCCAAAAACAGCAAGTTACAGTTCTTCTCAAGTGCACACGGAACATTCTCCAGGATAGATCACATCTTGGGTCACAAATCAAGCCTCAGTAAATTTAAGAAAATTGAAATCATATCAAGCATCTTTTCTAACCACAACGCTATGAGATTAGAAATGAATCACAGGGAAAAAAACGTAAAAAACACAAACACATGGAGGTTAAACAATACATTAGTAAATAACCAAGAGATCACTGAAGAAATCAAAGAGGAAATCAAAAAATACCTAGAGACAAATGACAATGAAAACACGACGATCCAAAACTATGGGATGCAGCAAAAGCAGTTCTAAGAGGGAAGTTTATAGCTATACAAGCCTACCTAAAGAAACAAGAAAAATCTCAAGTAAACAATCTAACCTTACACCTAAAGGAACTAGAGAAAGAAGAACAAACAAACCCCAAAGTTGGCAGAAGGAAAGAAATCATAAAGATCAGAGCAGAAGTAAATGAGATAGAAACAAAGAAAACAATAGTAAAGATCAATAAAACTAAAAGCTGGTTCTTTGAGAAGATAAACTAAATTGATAAACCATTAGCCAGACTCATCAAGAAAAAGAGAGAGAGGACTCAAATCAATAAAATTAGAAATGAAAAAGGAGAAGTTACAACAGACACCGCAGAAATACAAAGCATCCTAAGAGACTACTACAGGCAACGTATGCCAATAAAATGGACAACCTGGAAGAAATGGACAAATTCTTAGAAAGGTATAACCTTCCAAGACTGAACCAGGAAGAAACAGAAAATATGAACAGACCAATCACAAGTAATGAAATTGTAACTGTGATTAAAAATCTTCCAACAAACAAAAGTCCAGGACCAGATGGCTTCACAGGTGAATTCTATCAAACATTTAGAGAAGAGCTAACACCCATCCTTCTCAAACTCTTCCAAACAATTGCAGAGGAAGGAACACTCCCAAACTCATTCTATGAGGCCACCATCACCCTGATATCAAAACAAGAAAAAGATACTAAGAACCTGCAGTATAAAAAAACAAACAAAACAACTAATACTAAACTTTCATTGGGTTATTTGTTTGGAAATATGTTAATATAAATGTTTCAGACATTACATGAAATTTCTAAAAATCTTGTATTTGTATTTGTATGGAAATATGTATGGAAATATGTTAATATAAATGTTTCAGACATTACATGAAATTTCTAAAAATCTTATATTTGTATGGAAATATGTATGGAAATATGTTAATATAAATGTTTCAGACATTACATGAAATTTCTAAAAATCTTATATGTTCTGGTATAATGTTATAAGTAATAATCCTAGTTATTACTTTAAAATGTATATCTCAGAAATAATTAATTTTCTTGTCAACTACATTATTATGAACTTTCATCAAATCTTTAACCGTGGTCATTTTTAATTCTTTTGTCATTTACAGACAGTTCTGGGTGTACTCTGATGATTTTGCAAATATGTTCCTATAAAAGGGTTCCATCTTCAAGAAATTCATGGAAAAGACTCTGACAAGTACAGGTTTCTGGTAACTGACTGTACTGCTGAACTGAATGAATAAGCATTTTCAGAACTCTAATGAAAAACTGATGAACTCATAAGTGCTAACAAAAGATCAAGATGAAAAAAAAAAATTAATTACATGGGACTGAGTGAACTGATGAGGATGAGTATAATTTCTGTGACTTTCTGTCTGAATTAAAAAAAAAAAAAAATCCCACAAGGACTCAGAGGCAAAGAATATACAAATCAATTTTCACTGCAAAGTAAAGGAGCTGTTACAGTGGAGGATTACTGGACTGAATGTCAATATTATGACATAGTATGAGTGTGTTTCATGTTTGGTAATTGCAATCATCGTTGCTTTTGTTGTGGTCATCCATGTACAATGCTTGGTGTCAGTCTATTTATCTCTTGTAAAAATAAAATACAGTGTGTGTGTGTGTGGAAAAAAAATAAAAAAATAAAAAAATAAAAAAAATAAAATAAAAAAAAAAAGAAAAAGATACTACAAAAAAAGAAAATTACAGACCAATATCACTGATGACTATAGATGCAAAAATCCTCAACATATTACTAGCAAACAGAATCCAACAACACATTAAAAAGATCATACAACATGATCAAGTGGGATTTATCCCAGGAATGCAAGGATTCTTCAATATACGCAAATCAATCAATGTGATACACCATATTAACAAATTGAAGAATAAAAACCATATGATCATCTCAATAGATGCAGCAAAAGCTTTTGACAAAATTCAAAACCCATTTATGATTAAAAACTCTCCAGAAAGTGGGCATAGAGGGAACCTACCTCAACATAATAAAGGCCATATACAACAAAGCCACAACAAACATCATTCTCAATGGTGAAAAACTGAAACCATTTCCTCTAAGATCAGGAAAGAGACAAGGATGTCCACTCTCACCAGTATTATTCAACATAGTTTTGGAAGTCTTAGCCAAGGCAATCAGAAAAGAAAAAGAAATAAAAGGAATACAAATTGGAAAACAAGAAGTAAAAATGTCACTGTTTGCAGATGACATGATATTATACATAGAGAATCCTAAAAATGCCACCAGAAAACTACTAGAGCTAATCAATGAATTTGGTAAAGTTGTAGGATACAAGATTAATGCACAGAAGTCTCTTGCATTCCTAAACACTAACAACGAAAGATCAGAAACAGAAATTAAGGAAATAATCCCATTCACTATTGCAACTAAAAGAGTAAAATAGCTAGGAATAAACCTACCTATGGAGGTAAAAGACCTGTACTCAAAAAACTATGACACTGATGAAAGAAATCAAAGATGACACAAACAGATGGAGAGATATACCATGTTCTTGGATTGGAAGAATTAAAATTGTGAAAATGACTATACTACCCAAAGCAATCTACAGATTCAATGCAATCCCTATGAAACTACCAGTGACATTTTTTTTACAGAACTAGAACAAAAAATCTTAAAATTTGTATGGAGACACAAAAGACCCTGAATAGCAAAAGCAATCTTGTGGGGAAAAAAATGGAGCTGGAGGAATCAGACTCCCTTACTTCAGACTATACTACCAAGCTACAGGAATCAAGACAATATGGTACTGGCACAGAAACTGAAATATAGATCAATGGAACAGGATAGAAAGCCCAGAGATAAACCCACACACCTGTGGTCAACTAATCCATGACAAAGGAGGAAAGGGTATGCAATGGAGAAAAGACAGTCTCTTCAATAAGTGGTGCTGGGAAAACTGGACAGCTACATGTAAAAGAATGAAATTAGAACACTCCCTAACACCATACACAAAAATAAACTCAAAATGGATTAAAGCCTAAATGTAAGGCCAGACACTGTAGAACTCTTAGAGGAAAACATAGGAAGAACAGTCTTTGACATAAATCACAGCAAGATCTTTTTTGATCCACCTCCTAGAGTAATGGAAATAAAAACAAAAATAAACAAATGGGACCTAATGAAATTTCAAAGCTTTTGCACAGCAAAGGAAACTATAAACAGAATGAAAAGACAACCCTCAGAATGGGAGAAAATATTTGCAAACCAATCAACGGACAAAGGATTCATCTCCAAAATATATAAACAGCTCATGCAGCTCAATATTAAAAAAAGAAACAACCCATTCAAAAAATGGGCAGAAGACCAAAATAGACATCTCTCCAAAGAAGACATACAGATGACCAAGAGGCACATGAAAAGCTGCTCAACATCACTAATTATTAGAGAAATGCAAATCAAAGCTACAATGTGGTATCCCCCCACGCCAGTTAGAATGGGCATCATCAGAAAATCTACAAACAACCAATGCTGTAGAGGGTGTGGAGAAAAGGGAACCCTCTTGCACTTTTGTTGGGAATGTACATTGATACAGCCACTATGGAGAACAGTATGGAGGTTCCTTCAAAAACTAAAAATAGAATTACCGTATGATCCAGCAATCCCACTACTGGGCATATACCCAGAGAAAACCATAATTCGAAAAGACACATGCACTGCAATATTCATTGCAGCACTGTGTACAATAGCCAGATGATGGAAGCAACCTAAATGCCCACTGACAGACGAATGGATAAAGAAGATGTGGTACATATACAATGGAATATTACTCAGCCATAAAAAGGAACAAAATTGGGTCATTTGTAGAGACATGGATGGACCTAGAGGCTGTCATACAGAGTGAAGTAAGTCAGAAATAGAAAAACAAATATCATATATTAACACATACATGTGGAATCTAGAAAAATGGTACAGATGAACCAGTTTGTAGGGCAGAAATAGCGATACAGGTATAGAGAACCAATGTATGGACACCAAGGGGGGAAAGTGGGGGGTTGGGTGGGGTGAATTGGAAGATTGGGATTGACATGTATACACTAATATGTATAAAATGGATGACTAATAAGAGCCTGTTGTATAAAAAAAATAATTAAATTAAAAAAATATTGAATCTTCTAATCTATGAACAAGTATGCCTTTCCATTTATTTTATTTAGGTCTTTGACTTCTCTCAGCCAATTTTGCAGCTTTTATCTTTACTAGTTTTTCATAGCTTTTGTCAGATCTGTCCTTAGCCTTTTTTTTTAATGCTAAACAACAGTGTTGAAAATTTCTTCCCAATTTTTCATTGCTAATTCATAGAAATATAATTGATCTTTGTATATTGATCTTAGGTCATACATAAGACTACTACCATCCTTGCTAATTACCCTTGTTATAGTAGCTTTTTTGTAGATTCCATCTGATAGTCTACACAGATGGTTGTATTTTCTGCAAGTAAAGACAGTTTCTTTCTTTCCTAATCTGGATGCCTTTTATTTTGCTCTCTTGGCTGATTTTACTGGGTAGAATCTTCAGTATGAGGTTGCATAGGACTCAGGGAGATTGCCTGGCTCTTTAGGTTCTCTCTCCCTAGTTGTGGCTCTGGAATTCACTATGGGCGGTAAGCTGAGGCCAGTCATGTGGCTCATCTGTGTGTTTGCTGTCTCCCGGGGATCATTATCTTTTGTTGCCTGCTGCTTATTGTCTTGATATGGTTGTTTCAAGCAGGTGGGTACATGCTGCTACTCTTCTTTGGCTAGAATCAGAAGTGTCCATAGTATTACAAATCTAGTCCAATCAGGTTTTTATCCTCACCACTCACTAAAGACAGTTGCCAAATTCATTAGTTACTTTTATCAGTCCTCTTTTTTGGCCTACACAGCATTTGGAGTAATTGATCACTCTCTTTCTAGGTACTTGCTAACTTATTGTGCAGGATACTTCTTGGTCCTCTTCTTTCTTCCCTGGCCACCCTTTGCCATCTTTTTTGAATTCTGTTTAACTTCCAAACCTTTAAATGTTTGAATGCTCCATGGGTGCTTGGTCTTTGTGTTGTTAATACTCTTTAGTGGTTTCATTCAGCCTAATAACTTTATATACCTTTTTACAGGTTGATTACTCTAAATTTACATTCTCAGTCCATCACTTTCTCCAGAACAGCATACTTCTATGTATTCAGCTGCTTATAAATATATCCATTTGGTTGTGAAATAGGTATCACAAACTTAACAAGTTAAAAACTGCACTTCTGAACTCTACCCCTTAAAAATGCTCCACTTCCTAATTCTCATTTTGGTAAATGGCAACTCCACCATCCCACTTACTCAGGCCATAGCTTTGGAGTAATTTTGGCTTCTCTGTTTATCTTAGACCCAATATTTGGTTCCATCACCAAAAATCCTATTTGGTCTGCTTTCAAAATACAGTATATCCAGAATCTGACCACTACTTAACACTGCCACTTTGATTAGTATGGTCCAGACCCCATCTTCTCTCTCCTTCTTTAACAAAATACATTCTTAACTGGAATCCTTGGTTTAGTCCTTTTAAAAGGTAAATTAGAATATGTCATGTTTCTGCTAAAAACTGTCTAATTTTTCATTTTATCAGGAGTAATAAAAGCCAAGTCCTACAAATGTATAGTCTGGTCCCCTGCTGCCACTGTGGCCTCATTTCCTGGCATTCTTCCTCTCACTTCACTATAGGGACACTGAAAGGTTCTTTTTTCTCACTTTTTCACTTTTTTCCAATCTCTGCTCCAGTGTTATTTTAAAAAGGCCTTCTTTTATCACTCTTTGATCAAAAAGTTATGGTTCTACCGTAAAGTAATAACTGTCCCTTTTACCTTCCTTTATTTTCCTCCATAGTTCTTACTATCTGGTATCTTTTTATTTTCTTGTTAATTCTGTCTTTCCAATTAGAATGTAAACCCCGTAAGGACAGGGACATCTATCTGTTCAGTACTATTCCCAGCACCTAGAACAGTGCCTGGAAACAAAGTACATACTTAATACATACTGATAGATTAATGCCCTGGATTCTCTCAACCATTTTTGATATGTGATCCAAGCTTTTCCTTAGAATATAGGATCTCCTATGATCCCAGAGTTAGAGATTCTTTCATACTCTTAATAGTATTTGAGTTTTCAGCTTATAAATAGTTTTCACATTTTATTAGTCACTTGGCTCTACTCTGTCTGCACTTATCTCTGTTTTGAGTGTTGTTTGGGGATATTGTTGAAAAGACTCTTGTTAAATATTTGAAGTTGACATGGCAAACATTTATCAGTTTAAAACAATTCAGACTAATTACTGAATGTACTGGTGTTATATTTAATTCCTCTAAAATGTTTTTAAGTGTGCTGAAACTGTTGAGGATACCTAGATTCTCTGATTTTACTAGTCTCTTGAAAATGTATACTTACTTCAGTCGTTGCTTCAAAAAATTATTCTAAATTTTGAGGAGTCTGAAAGGATCCCTACTTTAGAGATGTTTGGAAGTGTTGTTTGTAGTTGGACACAGTACAAGTACAATCAATAAATGTTTCATTTGTATACTATTTGCATATACTTATTCTGTAGATCCTAACATTTGGAAGATCCTGGGACCTAAAATGTCCAAGATGCCTGTCATTTCTTGTAGGGTGAAAAGTAAAATGTAGTAAATGATAATATTAAAATATCAAAAAGGATAGTATTAAAGATAGATTTGTGATGACTTCTTTTAGTTCTTGGTTCATTTCTTGGACAATTGCCACTTGTACTTTCAATCAGTGTTCTTTAATGTGATCTCTAATATGAATCTCAAGTCTTTCTGTTTGTTTTTGTTTTGAAAAAATCCATAGAAGTTACATCAGTCCTATATATATTTTTTTCTGTTAGAAGCTTCTTGATCAATATATATATATTTCCTGATGACTTGAATGCTCTGGGTACTCTAAATACTCACTGAATAGTCATTCAGTCAATACAGTCAAATACACATGAAAATTCCGAATAGTTGTTTATTCTTGGTTGTTGTGTTTTCATGGGAGCCACAGGTAGGGGAAAAGCAGTCCTTTCTGTCTTTCTCTTTGAAAGAATGATAAGTTCAGTTGATTAACTACAAAACTTTTTATTTGATTTATATCAAATAGACACACAGAGCAGAAACAGAACATCGTATCTTATCATGTTTTTTCCTTGGCTTCTAGAGTGTGCAGTAGCCAGGATATTACAAAGTTAAGGTCTTGCCAGACATGATAGGTTCAGTTCTTTGCTGTTCTTAGCGTCTTTATATTGTAGGCTTTACGTCACCATTAATGAAGAACATACTTCAAATAACTTAGATTTTTAGTAATAAACAGTTGTTTCTCCAGTACACTTCTGCTCTCCAGTCAAACGCTCCAGTGAAGCTTCAGATGGGAAAGTCGGTGGAAGAAGGCTCACTGTTTGGGAGATCTTGAGTAGTGAGGCATTCTAATATTGACCTTGGTCTAAGAACCACAAAGGAAAATCTGTTTTTCCACGGTTTTAAGATTCCATGGGGGAAAATCTTATTCAGAAATGGCTTTTAACTTTTGGGTTTAGTCTAGGATTGGAAATGTAATAGACACTTTTGTTTGCAAGCAACAGAAACTAACTCTGGCTAACTGAAAAACAAGGAGATAGGTCATTAGAAACTCATGGAATCTAAGGGAGAGCCAAATTATCAGTACTTAAAGGGTAGTATAAAGCCTTGAGTAAAGGTTTAAAGGTTGAAACAAACAAAAAAGTTTTACACCAGAATTGACTTTTGCAACAAGCAAAAACTACTCAGAATGTTTCTGTAGAAAAATTAGAAAGTAAAAAACCACTCATAACCTCCTAGAAATTAAAACAAAAAAAAATCGAAAAGAAAAACCTGATAGTTTCATTAATATTTGTTTATGAGTAAAATTGAACACGTTAAAAAAAGCCATTTATAGTTTTTTGGTAAATATCTGCTCAGGCTCTTCAATTATTAGAGGGTTAATTTTTTTGGTCAAATCTATCAACTTTTTCCTTGGTGGTTTTTCTTTGTTGTTGTGCTGAGAGTGGTTTTCCCCATTTAAGTATTGTAAAATATTTTAAATACATTTTTGACTCAGTGGATCCATTTTTTCTTTTTCCTATCTCCAAATATTCTCTTTAGTAATGGTGGCCATTAGCCATGGTTCTTTTTTCTTTTTTTTTAAAAGTTTTTCTTTAATTAAAGTATAGATGACTTACAATATTATATTAGTTTCAGGTGTACAGCATGGTAATTTGATATAGAATATACCGCAAAGTTATTATACAATATTGATTATATTCGCTGTGTTGCACATTGTATCCTTGTAACTTTTTATTTTGTACCTAGTAGTTTGTACCTCTTAAACCCCTTCACCTGTTGTGCCCCTCTTCACAACTCTCTTCCCTTCTCTCCCCCCTTCATAACTCTCTCCCCTTCTCTCCCCTCCCCTCTCTCCCATTAGTTTATTCTATCTGTGAGGTGATATCTCATTGTGGTTTTGATTTGTATTTGTATATGATGATACAAATAAAGAGATTCTGTGTATAAGAGAAAACATATAGTATAATATTTGTCTCTCTCTGTCTTATTTCACTAAGCAAAATATCCTCCAGGTCTATCTATTTTGTTGCAAATGACAAAGTTTTATTCTTTTTTATAACTAATAGTCCATTTTGTGTGTGTGTGTGTGTGTTTGTGTGTGTGTGTATTATATCTTCTTTATGGATATTTAAGTCGTTTCTGTGTTTTGGCTATTGTAAATAATACTGCTTGAACATTGGCGTGCATATATCTTTTCAAATTAGTGCTCTTGTTTTTTCAGGTAAATACCCAGGAGTGGAATTGCTAGATTATATGGTAGTTCTATTTTTAATATTTTGAGGAACCTTCATACTGCTTTTCATAGTGGCTGTACCAATTTACATTTCCACCAGCTGTGCATGAGGGTTCCTTTTTCTCCACATCCTCATCAATACTTGTTATTTTTTGTTTTTTTTGGATGATAGCCATTCTGAGTAGTGAGGTAATATCTCATTGTGGTCTTGATTTGCATTTGTATTTGATGATAGTGATGTTGACCATCTTTTCATGTACTTGTTGGCCATCTGTTTCTTCTTTGGAAAAATGCCTGTCCAGGTCCTCTGCCCATGTTTTAATTGGGTTGTTTAGTTTTTTGATATTGAGTTGTATGAGTTCTTTGTTTAGTTTGAATAGTAATCCCTTATTGGATATACCATTTGCAAATATCTTTCCCCACTCAGTAGGTTGTGTTTTCGTTTTGTTGGTTTCTTTCACTGTGAAAAAGTGTTTAAGTTTGATTTGGTCCCATTTGTTTATTTTTGCTTTTGTTTCCCTTGCCTGAGGAGACAGATCCAAAAAAATATTGCTAAGACTACTTTCAAAGAATGTATTGCCTATGCTCTCTTATAGGAGTTTTTTGTGTTTTTTTTTTTAATTTAATTTATTTATTTTTATTTATTTATGGCTGTGTTGGGTCTTCGTTTCTGTGCAAGGGCTTTCTCTAGTTGTGGCAAGCGGGGGCCACTCTTCATCGCGGTGCGCGGGCCTCTCACTATTGCGGCCTCTCTTGTTGCGGAGCGCAGGCTCCAGACGCGCAGGCTCAGTAATTGTGGCTCACGGGCCCAGTCGCTCCGCGGCATGTGGGATCCTCCCAGACCAGGGCTCGAACCCGTGTCCCCTGCACTGGCAGGCAGACTCTCAACCACTGCGCCACCAGGGAAGCCCCTCTTATAGAAGTTTTATGTTTTCAGGTCTTGCATTTGGGTCTTTAATCCATTTTGAGTTTTTGTGTGTGGGTTTGTTTCTGGGCTCTCTATTCTGTTCCATTGATCATGTGTCTATTTTTATACCAGTACCATAGTGTTCTGATTATTGTGGCTTTGTAGTATAGTCAGAAGTCAAGGAATGTGATCCCTCCAGCTTTTTTTTTTTTTTAATTGCTTAGGCTGTTAGGGTTCTTTTGTGGTTCCATACGAATTTTAAGATAATTTGTTCTAGTTCTGTGAAATATGCTGCTGGAATTTTGATAGGAATTGCATTGAGCCTGTAGATTGCTTTGGGTAATATGGGTATTTTAACAATCCACGAACAGGGATATCTTTCCATTTATTTGTGTCTTTTCTTATTTCTTTTATCAGTGTCTTATAGCTTTCAACGTACAGGTCTTCACCTTCTAGGTTAAATTAATTTTTTAATTTTTTGGCCACACCATGCGGCTTGTGGGATCTTAGTTCCCTGACCAGGGATCGAATCCGGGCCCTTGGTAGCTCTAACCACTGGACTGCCAGGGAATTCCCGTCCTTGGTTAAATTTATCCCTAGGTGTTTTATTCTTTTTGGTGCAATTGTAAATGGAATTGTTTTCTTAATTTCTATCTCTGATAGTTTGTCATTGTGTATAGAAATCCGCCAGTTTTTGTATATTGATTATGTAACCTGCAACTTCACTGAATCTATTATTTCCAATTTTTTTTGGTGGAGACTTTAGTGTTTTCTATATATAGCAGCATGTCATCTGCAATGACAGTTTTACTTATTCCTTTCCAAATGGAATGCCTTTATTTCTTCTTCTTGTGTGATTGCTGTGGCTAGGACTTTCAATATTATGTTAAATAGAAGTGGCAAGAGTGTGCATGCTTGTTTTGTCCCTGATCTTAAAGGAAAAGCTTTTAGCTTTTCACCATTGAGTATGATATTAGCTGTGGGTTTGTCGTAAATGTCCTGTATTATGTTTAGGTATGTTCCCTCTATACCAAATTTGTTGAGAGTTTACCATAAATAGATGTTAAATGCTTTTTTTTTTTTTTTTTTTGCATCTGTTGAGATGATCATGTGCTTTTTTACCCTTCGCTTTGTTAATGTGGTGTATCACATTGATTGATTTACAGATATTGGACCATCCTTGCATCCTGAAATACTGCTTGATCATGATGTATGGTCCTTTTTATGTGTTGTTGAATTCTGTTTGCTAATATTTTGTTGAGGATTTTTGCATCTGTGTTCATCAGAGATACTGGTCTGCAGTTTTCTTTTTTTGTAGTGTCTTTTTCTGATTTTGGTATGAGAGTAAAGCTGGCCTTGCAGAATGAGTTTCAGAGTGTTCGCTGCTCTTTAGCTTTTTGGAATAGTTTGAGAAGGGTAGATACTGACTCTTTAAATGTTTGATAGAATTGCCCTGTGAAGCTGTCTGGTCCTGGGCTTTAGTTTTTTTTGGAGTTTTTTGATTACTGATTCAGTTTCATTACTTGTAATTGGTTTGTTCAGATTTTCTATTTATTTGTTCCTGATTCAGTCTTAGAAGATTGTAATGTCTAGGAATTTATCCATTTTTGGGGGGTTGTTAAATTTGTTGGTGTATAACTGTTTGTGGTATTATGATTGTTTGTTGTACTTCTGTGATGTTGGCTGTAACTTTTCTTTTGTTTCTAATTTTATTTGGACTCTCTTTTTCTGGAAGATTGTGACTAAAGGTTTATAACTTTTGTTTCTCTGTTCAAAAACCCAGCTCTTGGTTTCATTGGTCTTTTCTGTTGGTGGGTTTTTTGGGTTTTTTTTTTTTGGTCTCTATTTTATTTATTTCTGCTCTGATCTTTATTATTTTCCTCCTTCTACTCTCTACCTTTTGGCTTTGTCTTCTTTTTAAATTCTGTTAGATGGAAAGTTAGGTTGTTTGAGATTTTTCTTGTTTCTTCAGGTTGGCTTGTATCTTCCTTCTTGGAACTGCTTTTACTGTGTCCCATAGATTTTGGAAAGTTGTGTTTGTTTTCATTTGTCTCAAGGTATTTTTTGATTTCCTCTTTGATTTGTTCATGGACGCATTGTGGGGTTTTTTTGTAATTTGTTTTTAGTAGCATGTTGTTCAGTCTCCACATGTTTGTATTTTTTCCATTTTTCTTTCTGTAATTAATTTCTAGTTTCATACCATTGTGGTCAGAAAGGATGCTTGATATAATTTCAGTCTCTTAAATTTACTGAGACCTTTTTTGTGGCCTAGCATGTGATCTTTCCTGGAGAAAGTTCTATGTGCAGTTGAAAAGAATGTGTATTCTGTGTTGGGATGAGATATCTATTCTGTAGATATCTATTAAGTTCATCTGGTCTAATATGTCATTTAAGACCACTGTTTCCTTACTGGTTTTCTGTCTGGATGATCTATTCACTGATGTAAGTAGGGTATTATAATCCCATACTGTTACCATATTTTGTCAATTTTTCCTTTGTGTCTATTATTATTTGCTTTATATATTTAGGTGCTCCTATATTAGTTGCATGTATGTTTACAAATATTACATCTGCTTCTTGGATTGATCCCTTTATCATTATATGATGTCCTTCTTTGTCTTTTGCTCTGGATTTTCTTTTAAAGTCTGTTCTGCCTGATATGAGTATTGCTACCCCATACGCCATTATTCTTAAGGTTGTAAGGAGATATCATTAGCACTACCCCTTCGAGTTAATTCTGATACTTAATGTCTTAGTAAGGTGGGATTGCTATAACAAAACACTATAGACTGGTTGGCTTAAACATCTGACATTTATTTCTCATAGTTCTGTGAGTTTAAGAAATCCAAGATCAAGGTGCAAGCAGATTCAGTTCCTGTTGAGGACCCTTTCCTGACTTGTAGACAGCCACCTTCTTGCTTTGTCCTCACAGAGAGGGAGAGAGAGCCCTGCTCTCTCTTCCTTTTCTTATGAGGACACTAATGCCAGCCTGTGGGCCCTGCCCTCATATAACCTAATCACCACAAAAAGACCCCACCACCAGTTACGTATTCAATATATACATTTTGGAGGAACACAAACATTCAGTCCATAATACTTCTTTTATCTTATCTCTTTTCTGCCTCCACCTGAGGAAGATGATTCTGTTTATTTTTTATTTGCTTTTATTTTGAACATTATTTACTGTGATTCTGACATCAAGGAAGAACACAAAGTAAAAACTAAAAGTTCTTTCTTTAATGCTTAGTAGTATCACTCCTTAGAGTAACTAATGTTTATCTTCCAGAATATGCAAAAAATTGTCAGTATATATGGAATATGTGGCTCATTTTTTTACATTTAGATCTTTAATCCATCTGGATTTGTGTGTATGTGTGTGTGTGTGTGTTTAGTAAAGCAGGGGTAGATCTGTTTCCAAATATTAGCTCTTGTCCTTTCATCATGTCTTGACTAATTCATTATTTCCCCACTCGTACAACATATTACATATTGTATGTCATTCTACATGTTGATCTGTTTGTGTACTTTCAATTGTTTTAAGACATTAAGGTTTTTATTATTTTTACTTTAGTATTCTTTCTCCCCTTTACTGTGCTATTGTGGTTTTTTTTTTTTTTTAAACATATTGTCCCTAGTTTAGTTTCAAGAATTTTTGTCATGGTTTTTACTGCAGTTGCATTGAATTTGTGTGCTAACATGGAGAGATTTGCCGTCTATATAGTGTGTATTACGTCTTTCTTCTCAGGAGCATATCTTCCATTTACTCAAGTTAATTGCTCAGGTTTCTAGGTTCTTTACAACATTATTCATGGGTGTTTTAAATGTTAATATTTTGCAAATATTGACTTTTTCTACAGTAAATTTGTAAAGGTTATCACCTGTTATGGCATGATGAATATACATTTTGTATACAGTTTGCATGGTTTGCAAGCAACCACATTATTTGTTCTAATAGCGCTTTACTTGGCCTTCTTAGGTTTTTCTAGTAATAGGTTTTTCAAATAATAATTTTGTCTGTTCCTTTCTTATTCTTATTCTTCCTTCTTTCCTTTTCTTGTCTCATTGAATGGGAATTTCTAGTCTAAGTTGAATGATGATAATGACAGTGCACCATCTTGTCTTGGTCTTTCATTAATAACCATGCCCCCTTTTAAATTTTAGCGTTGTGATGGCCATTGATTTGAGAAAAATCTACTTTATTATTAAGAATCCTTTTCTCAGTTGTTAGTTATTTTTTTAAAAATCAGATAATGAGGGCTTCCCTGGTGGCACAGTGGTTAAAAATCCACCTGCCAATGCAGGGGACACAGGTTCGAGCCCTGGTCTGGGAAGATCCCACATGTTGCAGAGCAACTAAGCCCGTGCACCACAACTACTGAGCCTGCACTCTAGAGCCCGCAAGCCACAACTACTGAGTCTGCGTGCCACAACTACTGAAGCCCGCGTGCCTAGAGCCCGTGCTCCGCAACAAGAGAAGCCACCACGATGAGAAGCCCGCGCAGCACAACAAAGCGTAGCCCCTGCTTGCTGCAACTAGAGAAAGCCTGCGCACAGCAACAAAGATCCTACGCAGCCAAAAATTAAAAAATAAATAAACTAATTTTCAAAAAAATCAGATAATGACTATTGAATTCTATTAAATGTCTTTTTGGCATCAGATGAGAAAGTTACGTGACCTTTCAGTGTGATGACTAGTCTAAAAATATCCTTACACTCTTGAATATCCTACTTGGTCATTGTGTCTTTTTCTTTAAATAAAGAGCTGTGTGTTCTTTCATAATATTATATGAAATTTTCAATATTTGTAAATTGCCCTTTCATTTGCATAGTTTTGGGTACTAGGCTTATGATAGCTTGTTAAAATGCATTAGAATACTTTCATATTTTATATGTTTTAGGTTAAATTTTAAAAGCTTTGTAATTATGCTTGAAAGCATGATAAGAGCAATGATGGTAAATTTTTTTGGACTTGATACTTTTTTGGTGGAGTGGCTAAAAGAAAGCCTTTTTCTTCCATAGCTGTTAAGTATGGTCAGTGTGAATTGTCGGTCCTTTTTTGTAATATCCTCAATCATCTCTTGGGTGGTAAAGTTTGCCCTCTTATCTAACTATCTATTTGTCTATCTATCTATGTATCCATGTATGTATTTATCTAATATATTCATTTATGGTTTTTTTTTCCTCCCAAAAAGGAAAAAATATTATTCATGGAGATAATATTGTGTAAAGGTTTTGTTGTTGTTTAGAACTGTTGAATATGTTTAAACACATTTTTCTTGGTTATCTTTTTAAGTGATACCCTTTTGCATTTTTGTGTTTATTTAAAAATATTAATTAGACATAACTCTAAACTTTAAAGGTATTTATACAGTTTCCATATTCAAGTGCTTATATTGGTTTACTTCTTAGTTTGAGCATTTATTTTGCCAGGACATGTATGTGAGTTGTAAACTCTCTGAGGATTTGTTATATATGTTCTAGTATACCTGTCAGTGAAGAGCATCTTGCTTGAGTTTAGTATTCATGAGTATTAGTCCTATGTTCCTTAAAATGATTTATATTTCGTCCATTGCTTTTAGGAAGGAAATCAGTATTATAAAAGTGAAGTTTGGTATCATTTTATTTTAACTTTTGCTTGTAGAATAGTTTTTCTTCATCTGTGAGATAGAAAAACTTAATTTCACATTTATATGTGTTTTTTAAATTCATGTTTTCTGGCAGTTGGTCTATCTTTAACGAAGTGTTTTATACAGATTTTTGGTAGAGGAACTCTCCAAAGGAAGAAACTTTGGTAGTATATTTGGTTTGGCAGATCCTAAATGTATTAGTTATTTGTTGCTGAGTAACAAAATACCCTAAAATTTAATAGTATTAAAACAGCATATATTTATCACCTCTCAGTTTCTTTGGGTCAGGAATCTAGGCATAGATCAGCTGGGTCCTTTGTTTCAGAGTCTCTCACAAGGCTGCAGTCAGGGTGTCAGCTAGGGCTGGGACCTTACCTGGTGGCTTGACTGGGGAAGGACCTGCTCTTAAGCTTACTCTTGGCCCAATCTAGTGCTTTTTCCACTGCAACACATATTGG